>NW_003314278.1:2103894-2127150 GCF_000143415.4 Selaginella moellendorffii
TCTTGAAGGAACTCTTCAGTGGTGCTTCCAAACTGACTTGAGGTTGAGACTGGGGCCGAGGGGGCTTGGGTGGGAGTGAGCATGGGCTTGGGTGGTGCTAGAGGGGCCACCCAGGGAAGTGCTCAAGAGCAGCTCCCACTCCCGATAGGGAAACTGACTGCAGTGCTCCCAGCTCAAGTGGAGTGGTGCCCCATACTTGAGTACCTTGTGGCTCATTGGTCCTCACTTTTCCTAGGGGTTTGGGCCTTCCCTTCGGGATGGAAGTGGGGGGGGGAGGGGGAGGAGTAGAGGTACCCATACCGAGCCGATAGGCCACGGTGTTTCACCCCGATGTCCCGAAGCAAGTGTTGCACCCAAGGCTTGGGATTTAGAGGGTCCCATGATCAAGTCTTGTTGTACCAAGGGGTGTTAAGAACCTAGAGGCTTGGTGTGTTTGGCTGCTTGTGCTTGCGGGGAGTGTAGCCGAACCTTAAGTCTAGTCTAACCCAGGGAGGGGGATTGGGAGAGATTGGGAATATGTGGATGGAAGGCTAACGCTTTGTTGCTCGTGCAGTGAGTAGCTGAAACCAAGCAGGACCAAGTAGGAGCTGGTACAATAGGTGAGAACCTAGGCGAGGGAACTTAGCACAAGCCAAGGTAGTGTTGGTCGGATAGATGAGGTAAGCTGGCAAATTGGAAAGGAAAAATTTGTGGCTTACACTAAGGATGGAAAGGGTAATACATGTTGGTGTTACTTTATAAAAATGGTTTACAGTTCGATGAGGACATCGAACTTCGTCTATGGGTGGTGGAGTTGTGAGACACAAAATCCCTAGGCCCCAAAGTGGAGTTGAGAGGGTGCCACGTGGTAATGGCCGAAGCAAAAGCCAAACAAGCGTAACATGTTTGGACTAAAAGCTTCGACTTGAAAAGGTCAAGAGTGGGAGTGGAACTCCCAACGAAGTGCTCAAGGAACAAGCACGAGGCAAGCCATGAGTGAGTCTCCAGAAAAGGGGACACAAGAGGACCAAACCATGACATGTGAAAGTGTCTGAGATGGAGTCTGAGGTGGAGTCCGAGATGGAGTTTGAGGTGGAGTCCGAGATGGAGTCTAAGGTGGAATCCGAGGTGGAACCGAGATGGGCCCAAGATGGCCCCAAGATTGAGTCTAAGATGGACCTGAGATGGAGTCCGAGATGGACCCGAGATGGACCCAAGATGGAGTCCAAGATGGACCTGAGATGAAGTCCGAGATGGACCCGAGATGGAGTTTGAGATGGACCCGAGATGGAGTCCGAGATGGAGTCTGAGATAGACCCAAGGTGGAGTCTGAGATGGACCCGAAATGGAATCCGAGATGGACCCGAGATGGAGTCTGAGATAGACCCAAAATGGAATCCAAGATGGAGTCCGAAGTCAAGATCGAGACCAAGACCGAGACCGGGACCGAGACCGGGACCAAGACCGAGACTTGGACCGAGACCGGGACCAAGACCGAGACTTGGACCGAGACCGAGCCCAAGCCCGAGTCCAAGTCCGAGTCCGAGTTCGAGTTTGAGTTCGAGTCCGAGTTCAAGTCTGAGAGGGTGAAAGCCCAAAGCGTTCGTCTCCCAGACCCTGGGGGGTTTGGTGAGCTCCAAAAGTATAGTAGGGGGAGGACTGCAATAGAGCCAGTTTGGCCAGGAAAGGCCAGTTTGGCCCAGGAAGGCTGTACCCAGTGTTGGGTGATGAGCTGCCCATTGGGAAGTCCAAGACTAAAGTGAACACGGACCGACAAGCGGGGTAGCTTAGTGAAGTGTTCAAGAGCTGACTCTAGTTCCTCTGGGAGATCGACTAGCCGATGCTCCCAGTCCAAGTGTGGGTGGCACTACCTACTTGGATACCTAGCGTGGCTCAACAGAACCTCGCTTTAAGCCCATGGCTAGAGCACCCAAAGGTAGAAAGCAGAGAGAGTACCCACGAGGCTTGCGTAAGGCCGCAGTGTTCCGAAATGTTGCCCCAAAGTCCCAGACTATGAAAAGGAGGAGGAGTCATCCTCTAGTGTAGAGACGAAGGATACAGTCATGTGAGGAGGTAGTCCCAGAGGACTGAGGGACTTAGTGGTCGGGCTTGTGGGCCTTGATCCAGTGGCAGTGTTAGTGAACATGGCCATGGACAAAAAGGGACTTGGTGGGGACTGAAAAAGGGATATTGGGGAAGGCTAATCCCCATGTCTATGGGCATCCTAAGAATGCTAAGGAGTGGATTGGGGATGATCACTCATGGATGGATGGCCCAGTCTTTGAGAGATAGGACTGTGATGTAGATGGTGTTAGACCACGCATGTGACCAAGGTGAAGGGGCATGGCCTTAGTGTAATATGTCGATGGTACTTTGGGGTGTTGGTCATGGGATCAGACACATGGAGCACTTGGACCCAGTGCAAAGGTTGAGTGGCAGGGATGCCATTCTCGGGACTAGCAAGCCCAAGTCCAAATTAGGACCTATGGAGGTTGTGAGTGAGACTCCTCCAAGTGGTCAGAGGTGTGGTTAAGTGATTAAAGTAGAATGGAAAAATTAGTCGCTTACATAATTCTAGCATACAGAAATGTGAGAATATTAATTTTGTTTCACTACCACAATCTCTATATTACACGTCTAGTCCTTATTACCCATCCGGGAATGTGGAAACCACTATCATTATTGATAAAAATGTTCTTGTTACTTCTGAAACAATAATCCAAAGCAAGAGAAAAGAAGAAATGAACAGCACAATGGAAAGCACTAATAAATCCACTCTATAAACCTTTCAATAGCTTTTATAATCCATTAAATATTATTAAAAAATATAAGTTTTTTATATATATCTTATTTCTTTTGATATATTTTGTCTTTGCAAAGAGTATAAGTATATATGATATGGACAAATCAAAGAGTTAAATCTATATATGATTTTGGGATTGAAAGGTAATCTTGCAAAAAGGCATATTTGTGTGCCTGTATGCATTTGCCATTATTATATATGGCAGGCCAGCTATATAAAATAAGGCTATATATTAATTATGTGCTAGTTTTTAGCTTTTGAAACCCTATAGCCACTTGTCTCTCATAGTAGGTTGTAATTACTAAGATTGACAATTATGATTCAATATATTGTCATGTTATAATAAAACATCATTCCCAAGATTGAAATATAGTATATTAATTAGAGAATTTTTATTGCTAGGAAGTTTAATTCTTCTTGTGTGTTGCAATGGTTAGAAAGAAGTTTAACTTTGGTCCCAAAAGCATTTCATATGAGTCTCCACCTCCATCTCCAATCTCAACTAATAATCCACCTTCACCTCTACATAACAATCTTTCTTTTCATTTTGAGGGTTGTTGTGAGGTTCTTTCATTTGCGACCTTGAGTGCAACTGAACAAGAATTCCTTCCTTATAATGTTGTTAAAAGAGTTGGATTGCCTCCAATGCTCCAAGAGTGATGTCAATATTTTCTTCAAGATCTTGCTCCAGATATGGCAGGAGAGCTTAATGTAGATATATATTATTTTCAATATCCTATATGCAACTTTTATTTAAACAAGACAAATAGTTGTATGGGTTTGGTAAATTTTATTGAAAATTGTCGCAAATGCCCAAGAGCGGGTTTGGAAGGTTTACACGTGTGGATGTATAAGAAAATCAAAAAAGAATTAAAAACACACAACTATTATGATTTCATGGTGGAGAACAATATTCCATTAGTGAACACTACATTAGTAAGTGCTAAATATGGGATATTAGGCCACCCTTTAATGTAATGTGAAAGTCATACATAGTTTTTTCAAAAGTTTAATTCTTTATGAGTAAAGTGGAGAATTTTATATTTTTGAGAATGATAGTATTTTAGCATATATAAAGATATTATTATATATACAAGTGGTTCTGACACTGTTATAATTCTGAAGTTCCATTTTTGAGACTGACAATTTAAACTTTCAAGAACCCTTAGATCTTTTCTTAGTATAAATACTGACAAAAGATGCTTTCAACATTGAAATTTCAGTTATTTAGAGTATAGGAATGGCTAGGGAAAATGCTATTGCAACTTGCATTTGGCCCCCATGCATTTCATATAAGTCTCCACTTCCGTCTCCAACTTATACCAACATTCCACCCTTCCTTCCACACAATAATCGTTGTGAGGCTTTTCCTTTTGTAGCCCCAAGTGTGACTGAACAAGAGATCCCTCTTCCAGATAATGTTTTAGATGTTGCTACTAAAGATGGATTGCCTCATATGCTTCAAGAGCGATGCCAAATGCTTCTTCAAGATCTTGCTCCAGATATGGCTGAAACTTTTGAAAGAATAAACACATATTATCTCCAATGTCCCATCTGCTATTTTTATTTAGATAAAACAGAAGGCTGTATAGGTCTAGAAACTTTTCTAGAACATTGTCACAATTGCCTAAGAACTAGTGTGGAAGATGTGCATAAATGGATGTATAAGAAAATTAAGAAAGAGTTAAGAAAACACAACCATTATCATTTCATGGTGAGGAACAATATTCCATTAGTAAATACTATATTCACAAGTACTGAATATGGTACTTTGAGGCCATCCTACTGAAAATTCTAGGTACTAATAATTCTTACACTATGATATTATCCATCTCCCCCCACCCCCCTCTCGCCTTTTTTTTTATTAACAAAATTGTATTACCTATAGATAATAAACTCATAATACTAGTAATTATGAAATTTGATAGACTAACACTGTAACTCTATCATCTTTGACACTGACACTGTCTCTATCACTGACACTATCACTATCACTATCTACTGCACTGACACTGTCACTGTCACAATCATTATCACATTGACATGTAACACATCTTTCTCATTGTAAGTGGATATATTCAATTGTCTTTTAATGTATCATTAATAAATAGATTTTTCATACCACTCCTCAATTTACACATTGCATATGATGTGCCATACATACCTAGGAAGACTTCTAGAAAATTAAATATATATTGTATATAAGTTTATAAAACATCATAAATTACCTCCTAGAAGAAACTGATAGAGAAGGATAAAAACCTCTAAGATGGTGTTTGAAGAACTCATATTCTTCAATCGCAAACACCGATCTACCAGAGTCACATGCTGCTTCGACTATCGAACATTACCTACTATGCAATCGATGACAACACCCCTAGTTGGGCAATAAAGCTCAAATAGGACATGCATTGCTGATGGAGATCGAAACTGATACCCAGACAATGTGTTGTAGATGTCATCATTTACGAGATTTGGTATGATGTCAGCAAAAGCTATCATACCTTGGCAAAACCCTTGCAGCATGCTCACTATCACAAAAACCATCATTTTCTCTTATGTAGAACACATGGTAGGTCCACATCATGATCTGAATAATAAAACTTTAGAGACAACCAAAACAGAAGATGATTTCTTACCTTCTCTGGCATGCCTAGGATGCCTTTGGTCTCAACCCCAACACTATCTATGATGCACTCGAAAGAGAACCTCTTGAAGTTGACTTGAGTTGCATACTTCATAAGGCAAGACATCCAATGGGGGTCATTTGGGAGAATGAAGGCAACTTGATCGGTTGTGTGAAGGAGAATTGCTGCCAAAAGGAATGCATCCTTCAAGTGGTTTTTAGTCAGATTGTTCTAACTTGGGACATCACCATTAGCGTCTGGAAGACCATCTAGCATGTCAAAGAGCATGAAATTTGTGCTCTTGAGTGGTCACCTATAGATCTTTTGACAAAAGTGCTCCCACTTTTGCCAGATAGCCATATTCTCAGCATCCTCCTCAAAAGATGCCATCAATGAACTGTAGGAGCTAATAAAGATCCCAACTTCACCACGGAATGCCGTTGGAGAAATAGGGCGAATCTAGGGGGAGAAGACAAAGATAAGATGTGAACTTAAGAAAAATTTATATATTGTCATGTGGCGTGTGGTAAATGTAAGTTCCTCCAGATCCTCTTTATGGGCATCAAGACGAGCTGGAATGAAGTTACTCTTGACAGCTTTTGTTGCAACCATTTTGAGGAACTAAGAAAAGGAGAGAATTAAGAGAAATATACCTCAAGAAATTTCTTGGTTATGGGGATGTCTTGGACAATCATCATCACTATTGATTAATTCCTCCAGATGTGGATTTGCACGCTTTCATCAAGGTAGAACTTCTTAGACATTCTGGTTCTCTTGCTTGACTTCGTCTCGAGGAATTTCTTGCAAGTTGTTCTCACCGCCATTTTCACTCTCCTCGCCATTGGCACCAACAGTGTCAACATTCTCGTGGCCATCATCTTCGTCATCCGGGACATCTTTATTATTGCCTCTTGCAGCCTCTCAGTGGGTTGGTGCATAATCTAGCATCTCCAATTCCCAAGGACAAGCTTGTTTTGTTACTACTGGAAACTTCATTATTGTCGGGTACATGCCTCCATCTCTCACACCATGCCTCAGAAGTCATTTGCATACCGGTATTTTGAGAGGAACACCTCTATATTGGAGATACCTATGATAAAAGATAAACAAATTGAGTATAGTTGAGAAATTGTATATTACTTGAAAGCTGCTCACTGCATGAAGTAAGGTTGGCCAAGTTGTTTATCAAATGGAGTCGTGTTTATGGCCTTTTTTGGCAGCCAGTCCTCTCCGAGTTTTGTAAGCTCAGTGGTGACAAAATCCTTGAATGGAAGTTGCTTAGGATCATCCCCTATGAAAGGCACTAGAAACATCTCCCCTTCATATATAGTTTGTGAAATGTAGATGGTCCTCTTCATCACAGTCTCCATCATACTGTCCAAACCTTTTTCTCCTTCCCTGAGTCTGCTATTGAGGTCGTTCAAAATGTGTATCTGTTCCTCATATATAAGTTTCGACTTTGAGATGTTGTAAATAATCTCATCTGGAGTCTTGCCCACTTAAGAAATAACTTTTTGTGAGTAACCTTCATGTAAATGCAAATAATATTTACTTTCATGACAAGCAATCTTTGTTATGATATCGAACCACTCCTTTGGGCGTCGAGAGTCAGCCATATTAAGTAATTTCCTTACCTTTGTCTTCTTTGTGATGTTGATTTTCTTGTCAATTGCAGCTAAATGCTCCGAGAGTTCTTGATCATTTTCAGCTCGATGCGATTGTGCATATGCATCTTGCTTAACCTTCACCAATGGCTGAAGATAACACAAACATTCTATGATAAAAAGTATACTTGGAAGAACATACCTTACTCCACACAGCTATCATAAAAGCCATTGGATTCTTGTACTATCTATTGGCATCTTGACGACCTTGTTGATGCCAAATAAGTGATGCTAAATCATCACCATAATGGCTGCAGACTGCATCCTTGTCGAGATTAGCAAGAAACCAGATTTACTCGATATCATGTACTAGGCTATGTTTTTGCACTACAAACTGTCCCAACCTGGAAGACACAAATTGTTAAAAGTGATTGAAGAGGGAGAGGTACTTACGCATTAATTTTGTGGTAAGTTATCACAAGCCTTGCCACATCTAAAGATCCTCTCGCATATACATGTCCAACTAAAACATTGATGTGATAGACAGAATCGTCTCAAAAGCATTCATTGATGCACTTCATCCATGCACACTAATGATGATTCTCGTCCATAATGTAGAACATTTTCCCCACAAATTGTTGAGTCTCAAGATGACTCATAAGCATGTTGTCAAATTCGCGGGACTTCATTTTCCAAATGTCATCCCAAACCCTCTCGATTTCTAGTGACATCGAGAGGGTATTTGTCATTCCTGGCTTGAAGACCGAAACAAGGAACATACCTATGTTTGTTCCAAGGCCATTTTGTTTGTACAGACAGTTTGTAGTGTTTTTGCACTACAAACTGTCCCAACCTGGAAGACACAAATTGTTAAAAGTGATTGAAGAGGGAGAGGTACTTACGCATTAATTTTGTGGTAAGTTATCACAAGCCTTGCCACATCTAAAGATCCTCTCGTGTATACATGTCCAACTAAAACATTGATGTGATAGACAGAATCGTCTCGAAAGCATTCATTGATGCACTTCATCCATGCACACTAATGATGATTCCCGTCCATAGTGTAGAACATTTTCCCCACAAATTGTTGAGTCTCAAGATGACTCATAAGCATGTTGTCAAATTCACGGGACTTCATTTTCCAAATGTCATCCCAAACCCTCTCGATTTCTAGTGACATCGAGAGGGTATTTGTCATTCCTGGCTTGAAGACCAAAACAAGGAACATACCTATGTTTGTTCCAAGGCCATTCTGTTTGTACAGACTATAGATGTCCATGTTGACGAAGTGCGGTGAAGTAGACCAAATGATGCTTGTTTGAGTGAATGGACATAGTGGGATTTCTTGAATCATGTCTCTTAGGCCTTCCCACTTGAGAGACTCCAGAGTCGTGTGAATGGCCTTCTCTTTAGTTCTCAAAACTGTCTCTTGGAAGCGCTTGTTTACAATGTGTTCAAGTAGCTCCACTTCTCTTTCAGCTTTAGCCACACCTCCAGTAACACCATTTTCAACTCTAGCCCCCAGCTAGGGCCCAACACCCTAGTTAGGCGCACTTGGGCACTGCCCCGTAATGTAGCTAGTTTCTGCCATATTTTGCGAATATGTTAAGAGTAATGGCATTTGTGGTTTTGGCAGCAATGGTAGTGATGACAATGGTTGCAATGGTGTTGCTGGTGGTGATGATGGTGGCAATGGTGGTGGTAATAATGGCGATGATGGCAGTGGTGGTAATGGTGGTGATGACAGTGGTGGTAATAGTGGTGATGACGGTGGTGTTAATGGTGGTGATGAAGGTAGAGGTGGCAATAGTGGTGAAGGTGGTGGTGGTGGTAATGGTGGTGGTGGCATTGATGGCGGTGGTGGCAAAAATGGGGGTGTATATAGACTGGAGCTATTTGGTTGCGAAGACGGCAGAGTTGTCGCTATGGAAATCTCTATTTGAATATCAACTTGATTGTCGTCCTAGATCTCATTTTCTCATGTCTTCTCTTTGATCCAACATCCTTCTCCTTTGTAGTTGTTTCCGTTTCTGAAAATAAAAAAAACTCATTAATAATTGAAAATGCATAAGAAGTAAAAATGCATAAGAAGCGGGGACTTTGGGGCAGGGACTTGGTGCAGGTATTGGTTCACCGGTGACCGGCCCGCCCCAAGCGCCTTGGCTGGCCCGCATGGAGTGCCCAGCCTGGGCACTTGGCACAAGGACTTGGTGTGGGTGCTGGTTTCCCGGTGTACCGGCCAGTGCCAAAGTGCCATGGCCGGCCCACGCCAAGTGCCTAGCCTAGGCACTTGGACTTGGCGCTTGGGGGCGGGATGGTTCGCCGGCACACCAGCCCGCACGCCAAGTCCAAGTGCCCACGTGGAGTGCCCAGCTTGGGCACTTGGTGTGGAGAATTGGTATAGGCACCAATTCGCTGGTGTACCGGCCCGCCCCCAAGTGCCTTGGTCGGCCCGCACAGAGTGCCCAGGCCGGGCACCCCTGTTGGGACTTGGCGCGGGTGCCAGTTCGCTGGTGTACCAGCCCGCCCCCAAGTGCCTTGGCTGGCCCGCGCGGAGTGCCCAGCCCGGGCACTTGGCGCGGGGACTTGGCGCGGGTGCTAGTTTGCTGGCGTACTAGCCCACTCCCAAGCACCTTGGCTGGCCCATACTAAGTGCCCGGTCTAGGCACTTGGCGCGGGTGCCGGTTCGCCAGCGTACCGGCCCGCCACGGCCAGCCTGGGCGAAGTCCCCGGCCAAATGCCTGGCCTGGGCACTTGGCAGTGGCAGTGCTGGGCATGGCAGCGGCATGGCACTGGGCGTGGTGTGGTATAGGCACAGCAGCACTGGGTGTGGCGTGGGCGTGGCAGTGCTGGGTGCGGTGTGGGCACGGCGGCATTGGGTGTGGCATGGGAGTGGAGGAGAGGGGATGGAGGAGTAAAAAATTTACTCTTGGCGGCATTCTGTTTGATACTGATGGATCTCTACTTTCTGTAAAACCCAAATGCCAGCGGCTGCCCTAACCCTAACCTAACTTTCATCATAATCGTTCATGTGGATGCAGTAAATCTTCATTACATTCTGCAAATATTTGTTAGCAATGTACAATTTCTATTCTGTCATAGATTTGATCACGTGATAAAGTCCTTTTGACTTGTAATTTAATAATAGAGGTGTGCTCTAATATGACTATGCTGTAATGTGGAAATAATGTCACAGACGCATGTGTTGAATTGATCACAGTACAAAATTATAAATGAGAATTATGTGTTTCTTGCAAGTCATAGCATCTTGTCAGAAAATATAAGATTATTAAATTGTAAGGTGTTATTTCCAAAGCAATATATATATAGATAATTTACTATAGGTGATAGATGGTAGTACAAAGATAGAATATATTTAAATGATTTCAGAAGAATGTGATGATTTCTGTCTTTAATGAAGTACTAAAAATATGTACAATATTTAATTTATTTAGCAATAGTTAGTTGATGGTAGATCCTAGAATAAAATCATTCCTATCTTTCATATTATGGCATATGCTTGAGGTGATATTTCTTTCCGTTCTACCAAAAGTTAGTCCATATAATAAATTTAAGCATCTTTTTGAATTCAATGTATACAGACTTTTAATATTGTACAACATAGTCCTTTATACTTCATACAAAATTTATTATAACAACATTATTCAATATTAGATCCTAGAATAAAATCACCTTTTCTTTTCAAATAATAGCATAGCATATGTTTGAGGTGACATTTCTTTATAAAAGTTCAAAATTTCAAAACCTAAAGGCAACAAAATGGAGAGTTTAGTTTTGCATTACCAAGATCACCTACCACTTTCTTTTTCCCTAAAGTTTTATTTTAGAAAGTTTTCTTTACCGACGTTTTAATCTTTCTCTCGGTTATATTTCATTGGAGGCTATGATTCGCAACAACATTGGTATAGTTGAACAATCGGAGTTTCTTCTTTCGAGTGTAAGTGAAGGTGGACAACATTGGGATTTGTAACATTTCAAGTCGAAGGAGATTCGAGTTTTTGGATCTCCAATCAAAATGCGAGACTACAATCCTACCAAAGTGAATGTGAAGCAAGAGTCAGTCGTCATCATTTCTTCCTCTTTTAGTTCTAGTGGAGATGTTAGTCTAGTGCGAGCCAAGAATTTTAAAACTCCAACTTCACTGATATTCAAAGTTGTTTGCAACGCTTTCCAGTTTTCCCGCCTCTCTATCGATGTGCTTTCCTTTCTACATAGGCCTGTAAGCGAGCTCCCATTTACATACAATAGAAATATCTTCTTTGAACTACCACCTCTTATTAGCTCAAAACGAAAGGGGATGGAGATAAAGCAAAACGTTCACAACTGATGCAAGATCAAGACCACACATTTCCAGCATTTCGAAAGCACAGTGTCCATGGTTCATTATAGTGGGTATTTGGATTGTGTGAATAAAGCATGCAATTGAGAGCACGGTAAAAACTCCACATATTTTGAAGGATCTGCAACCAATCTTCCCATCTATGACACCATTGGTATTGGATTCAAGTGAAGCTCTATTTCATTAAAGTGGGAATTGTCATTATCCCACTTGTAAAATAAGGTTTCCAAACCTTTATATAGTATATAAATATAACAAAATTCAACTGCATTGAGGCACATGCCATTTTATTTTAAACAAGGAAATGTCTACTCAATCACTTCTCCTCCCCCTGCCACTGCTTCACCTCTCTCTTCTCCTTGTCATCGTCGTCCAATTTCTTTCCATCCTTTTAATATTGGCTCAGTTGCTCCGAGTCTAGGTGGAGCCCAAGTCCCCATTCAATCTTTACTTTCCCCTTATTAATAAAACAACTTCGTAGACTTCCAATAACATGCTGTAACACTTCTAGTATAATGCAAATCCTCTCAAAGAATTATCTTTTAATATTAATACAATGGCATGGAACCCCATGCCATAATAAGTTACATTTTTAAATAAATACATGCCATCTCAGACTGTTATTTTTTGCCTCCAATGCCTATACAATAATCTTGGAATTTCATCACTCTCCACACTATCAGGATTTAAACCCAATAGTAATGCCATCTCTTCTCTAATACGTCCACGCTCATGTTCAGTGGTCGAAGAACCCATTCGGTTGAGCAGATTATGGAGATGCGGATAGTGCTTGGCTAAACAATATACATGCCATAAATGATGACTGGTGTCTGTCCGATCAAATGGCTTCTGATATACCGTTCCATCTGCCATTTGGTTGATTTCTGCAGCCACCTCCTGGACTGGCCGGTTCTCTATCACCATCGCTCCAAGCCATTTTGCAAAGTCCCCCAGAACATACGGTTTCTTCTCCCTAGTTCCCATACTGCAAGAGATGGGGTACACTGCATATGTGTGCGTGTTCGCTACAGTTTTAATCGGCGAGTCATTGATGATGAGGATTTCACTTGACCTAGCAGTCCGGTTCATCACTACAGCCTCTGGCTTGATGAAGATGGGCTTGCTACCCCTCACATGGACCATAGTCAAGCAATCCTCCTGCATTAGGAGAAAGTCAAATGGTAATATTACTCGCGTCTGATCGTGCATCATATGTAGCAACGTTAATGCATTGTGGCGCATCATGGATGTCCAAACTCCCAATTGCAAATTGAACCCGGCCCTCTGTTTTAAGTGTCGCATGGTCATTATTAGATCCCATAGTTTTTCCCGTGTGATTAATGTGAATCTGTCTCTTTTGACCAACTTGCGACCGCAGGCTTTGGAGGGTGCAGTGACATTTGAGGACAAGCCACGCTCATGGGAGAAAAGGACACCGTTCAGATCAAAAACGATACAGTAACTTCGCCGTGACTCTGAAATGAAATGCGTCAACATAAAAAATGGTACAAGTCAATTTTACCATCTACAATAGTAATAGTAACAAGTACTATTATCTGCGACGATTTTTGCTGCCTCTTCTTGCTCTTTCTCCTCTTTGCGGCTCTTCTTTTTGGTGGGTGTAGTGTTTGAAACCGAGGCAATGGCATCACCGAGTAGCTTCTTTTTTGGAGCAGGAGAGTCAGACGTCGGCTTGAGCTTGACCACCCTTTTCTGCTTTGGGGTAGTTTCCAGATCGTCCCCTTCGCTTCGCAAACTGGAGGCACTCTCAACGGCTCAATGTTGGAATATAGTTTTTGAACATTGCCGTAGGTGAGGTCCGTGGATTCCATGTGATCTTCATAGACCCGCAGCGTCTTTGAAATTGTGGGCCTCCTGGACAACCTCTCCCTAGCTCCCTCTAGGAATTCCTCATAGCCGCTGCCCCCCTCTAGGAAGCCGCTAGGATGTGCAAGGTGGATCTTGAAGGCGGACGCTGTCTCTACCACAAGTGCCAGTCCATATTCTTGCATGGAATTGCATGGAGTGTCTGTCACTTGGATGAGGATCCCCATGCATTCTTTTCTCCCACCATTTGTGTTGTACAGCCTCAGATCCTCGCCTTCCATCCCAAAAGTCCAACTGGTGAGCTCCTCCCCCTTCCCTGCATCCACATTGATAGTGGCTGGAAGAAGAACGCAATTCCTCGCCTGTTCAGAAATGCACAACAATTAGAGCTGACAGATGAAAAGCTAGCAGCTGGAAATAACGTGAGGCCACATGCCATTCACCATTGCATCAGATGTCTTGAGGCTGCATCCTAAGATGGCGTGAGGCTATACGCCATCTGTAACCGGACTGCACTCGAGAGCCCAATCAGTGCATGCCAATGTTGCTACTGAATGGCATGTGGCCTCATGCTATTTTCTATTTGGCCTAAAAGACTTACCATTTGAAGCCGAATGGAGGCATGACAATCGAGGCCAGACTCGCTGGCGAATGTGCACTGTGTGTGCAGCGGATTGTAGCAGCAAGGCTACTCTGCCACTTACAGTTGGAGAGTGGCGCTGAAATCTCCTGGGACGCCAAGTGGGCTGCGTGTGGGTGGCAGAGTGGGCGGCGAAGTTGGCGGCGAAGTTACAAACTGGGTGTGTCTTGAAGTGGATGCCGATGCACACGAGCGCAATGCGAGCGCGAGTGTGATGCAAGCGCGAGTGGACGCCGATGCACACGAGAAACCTGTAGAGAAGGTAGATGAGCGTGAATGTGAGCGTGATCGCGAGTGGGAGCGCGATGCGAGCGCGAGTGTGCGAGCGCGAGTACGAAGCAAAATGCAAAACCTAACCTCACACGCGCGAAATGTCACGACGGTTGGTAATCTTGCCACGTCATCATTCCTCGAACTTGGGCGCCACCATTAATTTCTGGATCGCCGCGCGCATGCGTGAAATCCAAATGAAATCCGCAACGTCATCATTCCTCGGACTGCATGCACGCGAAATCCAAAAGAAAGATCATGATTGGGATATCATTTAATACCCTCTCTATATTTATACCATGCATGATTGGATATTCCAAAGCATCTTGTATTTCCAAAAATGCCAGATGTTCAGCTAAATAAATTGTCAGAGGATTTGATGTGACGTTCAAGCGTGTGGGCTCATGCAATTTTGATCCCAAAAAATGCACCAAAAAATGCTCGGCGTCATTTGGCGTTATCTCTTGAATGGCGTGGGGCCGCATGCCATTTTCAGGGGCACATAGGAGTATATTCCTAGAATATTCTGACACGTGCGAGATTTTTTTGAGTTTTCTACAGATCCAACCGTTAGATCGCAACTAAATTTTACAGAATGGTATACAATGTCCTTCTTGATGACCCTGCAAAGAAGCATCTCGATCGGATACCACATAAGACCACACAAGCCTTACAATGTTTTAGGGGCATTTGCCATAGATCCGACCGTTATTTTGCTCCAAGATTTTACAGTTTGGTGTGCATTGACCTTTCTATTGACACTGCAAAGGGACATCACAATCAGATGCGGGATCACATGAAACTAACTTCACTAACTCTGGTTTCACCAAGATCTACGTAAGGAGTTATGAAATGAAAAGACCCTCTCTATTGAAATGTGTTTATGGTCCTAGGGGCATTGTGACATATCAAAGGATTTTGCATCAAGTTCTGTATTTGCATGTTTATCAAGCTACTGAATTGCTAAACCCTAAACCCTAAACCCTAAATATATGGCAAATGCTGCGTGAAGAAAGATGCCCTTTCTGGGCAAATGCTGTAAGAGGCAGATGCCGAGTAGATGTATCTCAGGCTAGTGAAGGGGACAAACGAAAGCTAGCTATAAACATGACGAGATGCAAATAGATTACTAGGCTGGTCCTGCGAAAATCAAAAACCATAATTGAAAACATTGAAAATGCAAAAAGAAAGGTTTATAATATTTTTGAATTTTAAGCAACCAAAGGAATGTAAGTAGGGCATGTGTTTGTAAGTTTAAAAATGCCTCAACCACTTAAATTCCCAAGTAAATAAAGCTGTTTCTATTTTTGGTACAGGTAAACTTTATAGCGTGTGGGCTCATGCAATTTTGAACCCAAAAATGCACCAAAAAATGCTCGACTAGCATTATTCTTTGAATGGCGTGTGGCCTTATATTGCCATAAATGGATGTACACACACAGCATAATTATTCCTTTACACGGCGAATAATCTTGGCGCGGATCGCTGACACGGCATGGCAAAGTTCGAATCACTGACATGGCACAGCTGGATCAAGGCAAGGACATGATGTGACAAAGTTCAACCTCCGACAGCAAAGTCTAGAAGCTACTCAGTTTGAAATTTGTCAGAGGAATCATAAGATCTGGTTTGTCAGAGGATTTGATGTGACGTTCAAGCGTGTGTTATTTTTGAATTCTCGAACTCATTCCTAGGTCTATCATTTTTGTGCGCCGTGTTCTTGGTTCCGCTGAGCGCAATGAGCGCTGCTTGTGTAAACGGCGTTGTGAGCTGTGGTTTATGCGTCTACGAGCGGTTGCAACATGGCATTGTTGAGTGGCATGGATGCCATTCTCGGGGCTAGCAAGTCCCAAGTCCTGGATTGGACTTATGGAGGTTGTGAATGAGACTCCTCCAAGTGGTCAGAGGTGTGGTTAAGTGACTAAAGTAGAATGGAAAATCTAGTCGCTTACACCTCTATGTCGTAAAAAAAAGGTACTAGAGAAATTCCTTAATAATATGAATGTTATTTAGTTTCATGAAAATACATTAAGGGTCAAATGAGTTAAATGACTTCTCCAGACTAGCAATGCCTCTTGCTACACCTTCACAATTAGATTTGTCCCAGATATGTCCCTGGACAAAAAACATATAATTTCACATCATTTTCAAATACTTGAAAATTTGTACCTAATCCCATTTTACTGAATAAATCCCACTTTAACGAAATAGAGCTTAGTGTTGGTTTTGCAAGAATGCTCCATTGTGTAGTGCCATTTGTAGGGCTAAGATGTACTATTTTCTTCCACGGGATAGAGAGGCTAGTAGAGTTGCAATACATATTGGCACGCATACACATCCAATGCAGGAAGGGATATAAAGGAGTTCAATCAATTATTTCAAAAATGCAGTGCAGATAGAGACTGTGAGAAACTCATTTATAATTCCAAAGCATGTTCAAAAAATAGTGCTTAAGGATTTTATCGCAAGCACTTTACTTGATCTAGACTGCAAGAATACTCAACTGGATGAGGCTAGCTTGCAGGAGTTACTACTACACGTGCAACCTGCAACTAGCCTTAGGAGTTATGAAAATATTGTTACATACTTTTCAATAATATCTCTCTTATATTTTGTTTTATTTAGGATAAAGTTTTGAATCTGTGAATCTCGAGAGTGGAAACTCCAATAAAAAATTAACTCAATCCTTGAACTAAATCAGACTTGTCCCTACGAGTTTATCCATGGGAGTTTATTTCCAGATCAAGTCGTTAATGAGCAAGAGTGTTCCTTTGTTTTCAAAATGTCTACCATAAGCCTTGCCTTTAGTGTGGATCTTGTTTCCTGAATGGATATATTTGGGTCAAATGACCTTGCTAATGCATAGGTACATTTTGACCATATGGAGCGGGTGGTGGGTTGGACAACCATGGGAGCTTATGTGTATGATCTGAGGTAGTTTTTTTTTTCTCATTATCTTAAAATGGTATTAAGCATTGCCCTTTTCACAGGCTACGTTGTAACATGACAATTGCAATAGCAGAGTTTAAAGTACAAGACCAGATGGCTCAGGAAATATTTTGGAAGTCCCTCTCCAACATTGTATTGAAGTGGACTGGTAAGCCTACCAACTTTCACGGTTTCATGGCAGATGGGGCTGAGGCTAATTGGAATGGTGTCCGGGTAGTCTTTGGGAATGGTCAACCTCTAGAGGTCGTGAGAAGACTTGTGAGTTCTATTGGGCTCAAAGCCTAAACCAACATTGCCACCTTATCAAGCCAGATTTCCAATTAGCATTTAAGGAGTTGTGCAAACAATAGTAGGTTGCACCTTTTAAAGAAGAGCATGAGGCAAAAACAAATGAGATCCGATATGGTGGCGTGAAGATGGCCATATTGACACAAGTTGTCTACCACAACTTGAGTCGTGGTTAGGGTGGTGGGAAGTTAAAATGTTCCAATGGGGACATCATTCTTTTTAGGTTGGTTTTTCTTTTTTTCCTCTCTTTTTATTGCTTTTTAATATTATCTTTTTGTAAGGATCAACCACTTGAGGATCTTGTATACACCCTAATTGTGAATCTCTCAGAGAGAAAACATTGGAGTTGGCGTTCCTCTGAGGTAGAGAAAGGGAAGATGAGTTTATATGAAGCATGTCTATC
The DNA here is from genome assembly GCF_000143415.4 of Selaginella moellendorffii. Classification (NCBI taxonomy): domain Eukaryota; kingdom Viridiplantae; phylum Streptophyta; class Lycopodiopsida; order Selaginellales; family Selaginellaceae; genus Selaginella; species Selaginella moellendorffii. Next base: position 2,121,645 of record NW_003314278.1, read on the forward strand.
AGATTTGATACGTGCTGTAGAGCAGTTTTCAAAAGCCTTGGCATTTGAGGAAGGAAGATACATAGGAATAGGACCTTCGGTTGAGATGTTGCATGATTGGATGAAAAAGAAAGTGACCTACCCACTATCCCTACTATACATTTGGAACCCCCCAAACCCCCCCCCCCCCCCCCCCTTGAGGAACAAACGCTTTGGGCTTTCACCCTAAGCCTCCCTTAGTATCAGGAGTTAGTCTCTGGGACAAGCTCGAAACTTACTAAATATAGAATGTCCTTAGATTGCGAATTTGGATACGGGATGAACACCATTGTGTTCAGGCCAATCTCTATATACCGTAGATAGATATTGAGGGACTAATCTCAATACGCGAGGGTTCTTGTCAAGCCAGTGCAAGACAGAGCAAAAGAGAACTAAGAGCCAGGCCAAGTATGCTCAGCTAGAAACACATAGGAGTTCCTACCTTATGTCCATCTGGCTAAGTACAGGTGGTAAGCCCAGTAAACTAACACTTGAACAAGAGGGGCTGCTAAAGGGAACCAGCAATACCGACCTCCTGCCATCGTGGCAGTAAGGTAAGAGTGTCCATAAGGACTAGTCGACAGGTAACTTTCGATACCCGAAGTCACATGCGTGACACTCTCCCCCCCTTGGGAAGATCGACGTCCTCGTCGATGCATACTCTAGTCTAGAATACTACCAAGGAAAGAACCCCAGAAAAAGTTCACGGAATTCACACTATGTGAGAAATGCACCAACTTAAATGAGTTAGGGAGCAACCTCTGTGTCTAACGCGGATGCACTACCAGCTCAGACACCTTCCGGCCATCACCGACAAGGAAATGACCAACGGAGTCAGCCACCCTTGCTGCTCTGGGAGTCACCCAACTTACAAAAGTGTGATATGCCCTTGCCTGTAGGAATATAGAGAGAGAAGCTAAAGGCCCCAGCAAAGAAACCAAACCTGTCGGTAAGGTTTAGATAGACTTCTGTAAACAGGCAGTTAGAGTTGTTTACATGGTCACGCCCTTTCAACGAAAAAGGAACATCGACAGAGAGGCGGGTTATGTGACCAATCGACAATAGCTACCCCATGACTAGAGATTTCAGCATGCACACGAAGTGCCGAAGCCAGTCTGCCTATACTGGCCCAAACTCAAAGATCAATATATGGACAATATCAAAGTCATAGACAATGATATCTTAGAGACTTAATTATCAGAGACTATATCTTAGAGTAGAACACAAAAGTATTTCAAGTAAGTTATCATCCGATAAACTTATAGTTGATTATAGGAACCACCAAGATCACTAACTTTGGAAAACATAGGATTCACTATCCAACAAAATTCAATAGCAAGTATATCATCAAGGAAACTCAATGATGAAACTTAACTACCGAAGATGGTAGACAATATGCCAAACAACTTACTAAAGATAACTCAAAGAACACAAAGTATCCTTAACCAACAAGCACAATGCTTGCGAATGTATCACTCGAAGGAAATAACATCCTAATCTATCACTACTAACTCAAGCAACAATCAACAAAACAGAATGAATGTGGTAAGACCAACAAACACTTAGTCATGCCAACCATCGCATAAGGTAATTTGAATAAATCCCGGTCAATAATACCAAAGAATCAGAATTGCTTAAAAGCTCTATTTCGTTAAAGTGGGATTTATTCAGTAAAATGGGACTAGGTAAAAAATTTTCAAGTATTTGAAAATGACGTGAAATTATATGTTTTTTGTCCAGGGGCTAGACATATCTGGGGCATGGTGACTAGCGCGGTGACTTTGTGTCCAGACTGAGTCCATCTGGTTGTATAAAAAATCTCATTGTCAAGGTGAACAAGCCGAATCTGAAGCTAAAGAAGAGCGATGGCATGCGCGCACACACTATTTGTTTGTTCATTGAGCGTGTGGTGAGCTTTCCAAGATGAACGTCATTCCTATTAGCCAGACATATAACTTAATGGTGAGAACATTTAGATATTATTCAATGTTATCTTTTTCTAACGAATCTAATTGTGAAGGTGTAGCAAGAGGCATTGCTAGTCTGGAGAAGTCATTTAACTCATTTGACCCTTAGTGTATTTTCATGAAACTAAATAACATTCATATTATTAAGGAATTTCTCTAGTACCTTTTTTTTACGACATAGAGGCTTGCATTTCTTTCAAAGGTGATTTAGTAAAAGGCCTGAGGGCACATGCCATTCTATTTCTCAGACCGGTATTAAGATATACTAGTGCAAAGGGCCACATGCCATCACGCCTCCTCTGATTCAGATTCGGATTGTTCACCTTGAAATAAAATACATTAGAAACTTAGTAAAGGAATATTAATGAATCTCACCTTGAACCCGGGTTATGAATGCTCTTGCTGCATCTCTTGCATGGTCTGGCAAGGTGATGGTGGCACTCTGCTTCCGCATCCAACCATGCACAACATTATCCACCGATATGCTCATGCTGGGATCCCTTGGATTCAGCACCCATCTCTTTTCTAGGCAATCCTTCGTATATCCGGAACTTGGCTTGAACCACTCCACAGTTACATTGAAGGAGTTAGTTTCCGCGTCCTCCTCTGCATCAGTGATGCAGCGCCCCACCCATATCATTTGTTTTTTATTACTGGGTCTGACAAGCACGACCATTCCTTTGCAGACCTGTACTGGATTGAATGCTGAATCCGGCTTCTTGTTCCTCGGCCCACAATAGTGATCCTCAACATCGTTATCTGTCACTGCATTTCCAGAGGACATTGTTCCGCTACTATCTGGTGCTCTGGGTTCTGGCCAAAAGGACTCTTCCAATTCTTCATATACAACCGGCCCATTTTGGATAGTAGATATAATCTTCTCCCAGTATTCGAGCAAAGGCTTGCACCTCTTAAAATAGGATTCTCCACCAAACACCAACCCCCTCTTCCAGAAGGCAATATGCTGTCTAATCCCGGCCACTATACTTTCCTGGTCTTTGAGTCCATCCGGGTGCATCGGCCGTGGGGAACCCTGAGGAATCATAGGTTCCCCAATTATGGGATCTCTCTTGAAGAGTTCAATGCCATCCACTGGCAGCCACACTGTGTCCCATTCTCTCATCTTGTACCTCATCACTGGAGCACCGTCACGCATGCTGAAATGAAACTGAAGAGGCTTGGAGTGGCCAATCAGCGTTTCGGATCCGTCCCTGATGTAGCCTCTTACAAACCCCTTAAAGTCTGGAACCTCTGTCACAAGTGCAGCTTCAACAGTGCCTTTGATGCAATTTTGGAATTCATCGTAGAGTTGTGGGAGGGTGAGGACATTGGATCGCCGGAGGGACTCTGCCAGGTGACTGAACATGGCATCGACGTCTTCATGAGTGTGCCCAACCATGAGAAAGCCAAGTGTAACCGTTTCAAATATGCCTTTGGCAACAAGCATCGCCAAGTACGCGAAGACGTACATGTTTTTGTTCTCACTGCCAGCATTGTCTGTTTGGAGCAGAAGATGGGGTGGAAGGCCACATCGGCCGCAAGAACTTCCTTGAGATTCTGCTTCGTTTGGATGAGGCTGTGCATTCACCGGGCGACCAGCCTCGTCGTAATGGCATGAGGCCTCACGTGATAACCCTACAATCTGACGGCCAACATATTCACTAGGATGGCATGGGGCCCCACGCGATACTGCAAGCCTTTGCTCCTCCTCCAGCTGAACCCTGTATGGGGTTCGATCGACAAGGGCCTTATGCAAGGGTTGGCCGTTCAGCTCAGTCTGCGCACTTTGCAGAGACCTTAAGTGTTTTGCTAAGGACGCAATCATCATGTTTGCACCCCCGCCACCCCATAGAGGCACAAAGAAGTTCCCATAGTTCTGGGCACCATGCCCATGAGCGATTATGCCAAACAGAGACACAGGCAGCTGCATGGATGAAGAGATTGCCTTGGGGGCAGGATTGAGTCGAGGTAAGCACGTCTTTTTCTGATCCATTTTGTCATGGATGATGCAGAGGTAAGAGTCAGGTCTCTCCATGGAGAGAATCCTGTTATGATAATATGCAGTCCTGCAGCTTCTCTGCTCGATGTTGTGGTCGAGCCGCCTTCTAACCAACGTCTCTCGCTCTTGAGCGCTGCAAGAATTCTTCGACAAAGCCATTTTGATAGCAGTGCACTCGTCACACTTTGAAAAGCTGGAGTACTTTCCTATACTCACATCCCTGAACCTGTTGCTCCACAATCTACTAAATCTAGATTGGCTCAGCTTCCTGTAGCCATTACTCTGGAGTTCCCGATTCACATCTTCCAATATGGCCCCCTTGGTATACATGGAAGGGAGAACTCGTTGGGTGTCTCGTGTTCCATCTTCCAAGAGGCGGGTTTTATGTGGTTGCTGCTCGCTACATGTCTCGACAAACCCCTTGAAGATTGCCTCTCCATATACAACATGACCCCTGGTTTTGTGCGTACCGTCGTTCCCATGGACTGCCTGTTGAACCCTTTGTTCCTCGAACTCAGTTTTGATTCTGTAGAATGTGGTTCGAGGGACTCCATAAATGATTCTCCATGCCTTCATGCAGACCAAACCCCTCTGGAAGACCATGCCCCCCACCTGATGTTCTGAAGCATCAACAGATGACCGTAATGCCTCATACACAAAATTACGAGCTGCCTTCCAGGACAATGTCTTGTATCTTGCTCTCTCCTCTTCAATAGCATCCCAATCAGCATGTTGACAGCACCTCCTCTTGCAACAAGCAACTGTCGAGACCATTCGAACCTCCATCGCCATTTTCTGCCTTTTCGGTTCGTTGCTCAGATCCCTTTGGCTGCGCTGTAGGAAGGTGTACTTTCTTTTCCCATGAAGAGATGTTCTGTCATCAGTTGTAGTGGTGTTTGATTGTGAATCCTTCACATTCTCAAACACTAAATGCTTCAATTTCCACCGCACAATGCTTCCAATAGTCAGACTGTTTTCTTCTGTGTCAACAACCTCTAAAATTGCAACTCCAATATCATCCCAGCCCAATTCTTGATTAGCAACCGCATCTCTTGGATCGACAACTGTGGCTAAGCCCTCAGCTACCACCTCCCCCTCGGGGTTGTTTAGAAACACCTTTGCCTGAATCCATGTAGCACGGTTCTTAAGATCCACGGAGGGAACATGCGTCGCACTTGCGCTGTCCCCAACATCTGCTTTCTTCTGAAGATTTTTCAAGGCAACAAAAACATTTACCCCGACGACCATCTCTCCTCGTTCAATAGCGACCACATTCCCATCGAAGACAGTCTCTACTGATACAGCAGCATTGCCTTCCCCAAGCCTTTGACAGTGTATAACAAAGTTCCGATCCATAGACACAAGGGTCCCTTTTGCAACTCTCTTCCCACCATTCAAAATGTAAACCTTTTCCCCAACCCTGAAGGCCATTCTGAAAGTGCAGAAAAGAAGTTAAGACCATACAAAAAATGATTGGAGAATGGCCTAAATCAGAACATACCAAACAACCTCAATAGCATGA
>NW_003314278.1:2128407-2130655 GCF_000143415.4 Selaginella moellendorffii
TCGCTAGCCTGAGATACATCTGCTCGGCATCTGCCTCTTACAGCATTTGCCCAGAAAGGGCATCTTTCTTCACGCAGCATTTGCCACATGTTTAGGGTTTAGGGTTTAGGGTTTAGGGTTTAGCAATTCAGTAGCTTGATAAACATGCAAATACAGAACTTGATGCAAAATCCTTGGATATGTCACAATGCCCTTAGGACCATAAACACATTTCAATAGAGAGGGTCCTTTCATTTCATAACTCCTTACGTAGATCTTGGTGAAACCAGAGTTAGTGAAGTTGGTTTCTTGTGATCCCGCATCTGATTGTGATGTCCCTTTGTAGTGTCGATGGAAAGGTCAATGCACACCAAACTGTAGAATCTTGGAGCAAAATAACGGTCGGATCTATGGCAAATGCCCCTGAAACATTGTAAGGCTCGTGTGGTCTCATGTGGTGTCCGATCGAGATGCTTCTTTGCAGGGTCATCAAGAAGGACATTGTATACCATTCTGTAAAATCTAGTTGCGATCTAACGGTTGGATCTCCAGGAAACTCAAAACAATCTCGCGCGTGTCAGAATATTCTAGGAATATACTCCTATGTGCTCCTGAAAATGGCATGCGGCCCCACGCCATTCAAGAGATAACGCCAGATGACGCCGAGCATTTTTTGGTGCATTTTTTGGGATCAAAATTGCATGAGCCCACATGCTTGAACGTCACATCAAATCCTCTGACAATTTATTTAGCTGAACATCTGGCATTTTTGGAAATACAAGATGCTTTGGAATATCCAATCATGCATGGTATAAATATAGCGAGGGTATTAAATGATATCCCAATCATGATCTTTCTTTTGGATTTCGCGTGCATGCAGTCCGAGGAATGATGACGTTGCGGATTTCTTTTGGATTTCACGCATGCGCGCGCCGATCCAGAAATTAATGGTGGCGCCCAAGTCCGAGAAATGATGACGTGGCGGGATTACCAACCGTCGTGACATTTCGCGCGTGTGAGGTTAGGTTTTGCATTTTGCTTCGTACTCGCGCTCGCACACTCGCGCTCGCATCGCGCTCCCACTCGCGCTCCCACTTCTCTACAGGTTTCTCGTGTGCATCGGCGTCCACTCGCGCTCGCATCGCGCTCGTGTGCATCGGCGTCCACTTCAAGACACACCCAGTTTGTAACTTCGCCGCCAACTCCGCCGCCCACTCCGCCACCCACACGCAGCCCACTTGGCGTCCCGGGAGATTTCAGCGCCACTCTCCAACTGTAAGTGGCAGAGTAGCCTTGCTGCTACAATCCGCTGCACACACAGTGCACATTCGCCAGCGAGTCCGGTTGTCACGCCTCCATTCGGCTTCAAATGGTAAGTCTTTTAGGCCAAGTAAAAAATGGCATGAGGCCACATGCCATTCAGTAGCAACATTGGCATGCACCGATTGGGCTCTCGAGTGCAGTCCGGTTACAGATGGCGTGTAGCCTCACGCCATCTTAGGATGCAGCCTCAAGACATCTGATGCAGTGGTGAATGGCGTGTGGCCTCACGTTATTTCCAGCTACTAGCTTTTCATCTGTCAGCTCTAATTGTTGTGCATTTCTGAACAGGCGAGGAATTGCGTTCTTCTTCCAGCCACTGTCAATGTGGATGCAGAGAAGGGGGAGGAGCTCACCAGTTGGACTTTCGGGATAGAAGGCGAGGATCTGAGGCTGTACAACACAGATGGTGGGAGAAAAGAATGCATGGGGATCCTCATCCAAGTGACAGACACTCCATGCAGTTCCATGCAAGAATATGGACTGGCACTTGTGGTAGAGACAGCGTCTGCCTTCAAGATCCACCTTGCACATCCTAGCGGCTTCCCGGAGGGGGGCAGCGGCTATGAGGAATTCCTAGAGGGAGCTAGGGAGAGGTTGTCCAGGAGGCCCACAATTTCAAAGACGCTGCGGGTCTATGAAGATCACATGGAATCCACGGACCTCACCTACGGCGATGTTCAAAAACTATATTCCAACATTGAGCCGTTGAGAGTGACTCCAGTTCGCGAAGCAAAGGGGAAGGGGGTCGATCTGGAAACTACCTCAAAGCAGAAAAGGGTGGTCAAGCTCAAGCCGACGTCCGACTCTCCTGCTCCAAAAAAGAAGCTACTCAGTGATGCCATTGCCTCGGGTTCGAACACTACACCCACCAAAAAGAAGAGCCGCAAAGAGCAGAAAGAGCAAGAAGAGGCAGCAAAAATCGTCGCAGATAATAGTACTTGTTACT
>NW_003314278.1:2131036-2133638 GCF_000143415.4 Selaginella moellendorffii
CAAAGGAATATGGCAATAGGCTAGCAGGGGCCAAAGATGGCATGAGGCCTCATGCCATCTTGATATACACACAGCTGCAGGCAAGTAAAAACATACATGACAATACGCTAGCCATGAAATTGCAAGGGCCCAAGATGGCATGTGGCCTCATGCCATTTCTAAATGTGGTCCTAAACCATTCCATGGTGAACATACCAGGAAGCACAAGTGCCGAATATCAAGAGGAAGCGGTAGCCACACCAAAGACAGTGCCGCTCGCAACACCGCAACTACTCGTAGCGCCGCTCGCAACACCGCAACTGCTCGTAGCGCCGCTCGCACAAACTGCCACTCGCATAAACTGCCGCTCGCAATGGCGCTCGCAATGCCGCAACCGCTTGTAGACGCATAAACCACAGCTCACAACGCCGCTTACACAAGCAGCGCTCACTGCGCTCAGCGGAACCAAGAACACGGCGCACAAAAATGATAGACCTAGGAATGAGTTCGAGAATTCAAAAATAACACACGCTTGAACGTCACATCAAATCCTCTGACAAACCAGATCTTATGATTCCTCTGACAAATTTCAAACTGAGTAGCTTCTAGACTTTGCTGTCGGAGGTTGAACTTTGTCACATCATGTCCTTGCCTCGATCCAGCTGTGCCATGTCAGTGATTCGAACTTTGCCATGCCATGTCAGCGATCCGCGCCAAGATTATTCGCCGTGTAAAGGAATAATTATGCTGTGTGTGTACGTCCATTTATGGCAATATAATGCCACATGCCATTCAAGAGATAACGCCAGATGACGCCGAGCATTTTTTGGTGCATTTTTTGGGATCAAAATTGCATGAGCCCACATGCTTGAACGTCACATCAAATCCTCTGACAATTTATTTAGCTGAACATCTGGCATTTTTGGAAATACAAGATGCTTTGGAATATCCAATCATGCATGGTATAAATATAGCGAGGGTATTAAATGATATCCCAATCATGATCTTTCTTTTGGATTTCGCGTGCATGCAGTCCGAGGAATGATGACGTTGCGGATTTCTTTTGGATTTCACGCATGCGCGCGCCGATCCAGAAATTAATGGTGGCGCCCAAGTCCGAGAAATGATGACGTGGCGGGATTACCAACCGTCGTGACATTTCGCGCGTGTGAGGTTAGGTTTTGCATTTTTCTTCGTACTCGCGCTCGCACACTCGCGCTCGCATCGCGCTCCCACTCGCGCTCGCATCGCGCTCCCACTCGCGCTCGCATCGCGCTCCCACTCGCGCTCCCACTTCTCTACAGGTTTCTCGTGTGCATCGGCGTCCACTCGCGCTCGCATCGCGCTCGTGTGCATCGGCGTCCACTTCAAGACACACCCAGTTTGTAACTTCGCCGCCAACTCCGCCGCCCACTCCGCCACCCACACGCAGCCCACTTGGCGTCCCGGGAGATTTCAGCGCCACTCTCCAACTGTAAGTGGCAGAGTAGCCTTGCTGCTACGATCCGCTGCACACACAGTGCACATTCGCCAGCGAGTCCGGTTGTCACGCCTCCATTCGGCTTCAAATGGTAAGTCTTTTAGGCCAAGTAAAAAATGGCATGAGGCCACATGCCATTCAGTAGCAACATTGGCATGCACCGATTGGGCTCTCGAGTGCAGTCCGGTTACAGATGGCGTGTAGCCTCACGCCATCTTAGGATGCAGCCTCAAGACATCTGATGCAGTGGTGAATGGCGTGTGGCCTCACGTTATTTCCAGCTACTAGCTTTTCATCTGTCAGCTCTAATTGTTGTGCATTTCTGAACAGGCGAGGAATTGCGTTCTTCTTCCAGCCACTGTCAATGTGGATGCAGAGAAGGGGGAGGAGCTCACCAGTTGGACTTTCGGGATAGAAGGCGAGGATCTGAGGCTGTACAACACAGATGGTGGGAGAAAAGAATGCATGGGGATCCTCATCCAAGTGACAGACACTCCATGCAGTTCCATGCAAGAATATGGACTGGCACTTGTGGTAGAGACAGCGTCTGCCTTCAAGATCCACCTTGCACATCCTAGCGGCTTCCCGGAGGGGGGCAGCGGCTATGAGGAATTCCTAGAGGGAGCTAGGGAGAGGTTGTCCAGGAGGCCCACAATTTCAAAGACGCTGCGGGTCTATGAAGATCACATGGAATCCACGGACCTCACCTACGGCGATGTTCAAAAACTATATTCCAACATTGAGCCGTTGAGAGTGACTCCAGTTCGCGAAGCAAAGGGGAAGGGGGTCGATCTGGAAACTACCTCAAAGCAGAAAAGGGTGGTCAAGCTCAAGCCGACGTCCGACTCTCCTGCTCCAAAAAAGAAGCTACTCAGTGATGCCATTGCCTCAGGTTCGAACACTACACCCACCAAAAAGAAGAGCCGCAAAGAGCAGAAAGAGCAAGAAGAGGCAGCAAAAATCGTCGCAGATAATAGTACTTGTTACTATTCCAACAATGTATATACAATCGACGTGAGCCGTATCGACATCCAAAGCAAATACAACCACAGGCTAGTATCTGATGAGTGGGTGGAGAAACTGAAGCAGAAGATGCTGGCAAGTCCAGTAACACCCGACATCGCAGACGTGATCCCCTACTAC
>NW_003314278.1:2134403-2188196 GCF_000143415.4 Selaginella moellendorffii
ACGAGGACTTGTGCACGACTCTGAGAGCTCGTGCGCTATTGAAGGATTGGATCTTCGAGCAAGTGGCCGTGGAGAGGGTGAGCATCGACACCACGCAAGAGATGATGGAAGCGCTGGAGTTGTCAAATGAAGACATCGACGAGTACGTGAAGGGGGCCCCCAAGTTCATCGATCTGCTGCGGGATGCCACGAAAAGTAAAGCTGAGAAGTTGGATCAGTATCCAAATTTCATTAAGATTGATGTCGACCGCCGGCTTCAGAAACAGCTCGACCCCGCAGCAGAGGCCTATCGAGAACCTTACCGGGTATACTTGAATTCGGATGAGGATCAAAGGTGGAGGAGCATCGTTTCCCGCGGAGATGAGCAGGTCAAGAACATCTTTTGTGTGATGGACTTCACAAACGAGGAGATCACTCATGCAGACGAAGTCAGCTCCATCATTGACTTAATGGTGGGACTTGCGGAGGTGGAATCTTCAGTCCACTATATGATCTACGACTCCGAATCCTATCACAAGTTCTGGAAGGCCTTGAACGAGGTGAAGGCTCGGTTGAAAGGCAAGGAGATGCGGGAGATCCATGGGATAATGGCTAAGAAGAAGATACCGACGAATGTCCGCATCTTCACACTCGCCCTTGTTATTGGTCCTGCAGCAGAGTGGGACTGGAGTGACTTCCCAGCTTCGTTCAACAAGGCCAATCGAATTGATCTGAGGGAGGTCAATTTACCCGTGCCTGAGGAACTGAAGACGGCTATGGAGCTTTCGAATCCAAAGAAAGCTCCAGGTGCAGCATGGGAAATGCTCAGCTGGGTCTTCAACGCAATAGCGGGTGGGTCATCTGCTTCCGACTCCAAGGGCAAATGCGTTGTCGAGTACAACTGCGGCGGACTATTCTTTCGAGCCGCACTACTCAAGGGTGTCCCTTGTGTTGCGGTGACAAACTCCATTGAAGAGATGACTTCAATGGAGCATATAATTACAGTTGCCAAAGAAAAACAGTATCTTCTCTGCGAACCTGGTGAGTACACACTTTAAGTTTAAATGTTATCTCACAAGCTCTGTATGCAGGAGCATGGCCACCCCCAGATGCTGAAACGGCGTTAACAGCTACTTTTGAAGATACCCATGTTGGGCCGAGCTCACAACCTGCACAAGGTAAGGTCACGTGAGGCCTCACGCCATTTTGATTATAGATCGTTGTGAATATTTAGACACGAGGACTGAAAAGCGCACTGGTGGCGCATCGAAGAAGGACAAACAGAAAAGCAATAGGAAAAAAGGAGGTACAAATTATATTTGCAATGGCGTGTGGTCTCATGCCATTCCTTGCAGGAGAAACTTCTTCAAAGGCAAAACAGGCAAGCACCAGCCAAGCTCAAACTGACAGTGGTCATAAAAAGCGAAAGCACGTTGGACAGTCGTCGAGATCAGAGGCGTTTGATTCGAAAAGGAAGAAGGGCAACGAAAAGATGATAGGTAATGCCTCGCGGTTATGGCGTGTGTGCTCATGCCATTCATTGCAGATCAAGGGCTGAGTGAAAGCAGGCAGTCACCACCTCATGACTCAGATTCCTATGGCGGACTCCCCTTCCCCAATCTCAATGGAGAGGTACAATGGATGAGGGAAGCTTTTCAAGGCAGGGCCACGTTTTTCTCATCTCGTCGTCTTCGAAGGGTGCAAGAACGTGCAGAAACCATGTTAAGACAGTCGGGTGAGGATACGGTCCTAGGTCACGCACTAAAACAAGCTATGGATGTCTTGTATTTTGAGATGGAGACTCGGCCAGATGATTTTCCCAAGATGGTCCTGGAAGAACAAGCCATCCAGCCTGAGCAGCCTATGGAAGAAATGCAGGAGGGGGATGAGGAGCCAGAGAAAGATAATGAGCAAGAAGAGCAGAAGGACGAAGAGGAGGACAAAGAAGAGGAGGACAAAGAAGAGCAGGACGAAGAGGACTTGGATGGTCCTCACAATGGTGACGATCACAATAACGACGACGACGATGATGACGACGATGGCCAGCCTGAGGTGGCCAAAGAGCGGCGGAGGAAGGTCATACAAGACAAACCATCAGGTAAATAATAATACATCCATTCCTAACCTTTTACCATTTCTAACATTGTCCATGTAGGTCGCAGAGCAAATGGTAAGTAGAGATTATTCAGTTGAATTTACAAACTCTAGCCTTTAGTGTCGAGGAAGGATAGTGCCAAGCAAGGGTCGAAACGTATGTCCAATCCTTCAGAATCAGCAGTGCGCTCAAGTGATATCGGTCCTAGTTCCTCAATAGCAGTTGATGGTAAATACAGTATAGTCGATTCAATGTGCTAATGAGTTTGTTTTTAGTAGCACGGGAGGATACCATCTCAATCGAAGGGAGATATTTGGACATGCATATGGATCCGCCAGTGGACTCTACTTGGCTGCAAGAGTCATCAGAGCTGGTGGAGGCCACTATCCATATCAACGCCAAGCAAGCTGACCACGCTCCACTTGATGCTGCCCATACCACTGAGTCAATCTTGTCCACGTATCCAACTGACGGTGACCAGGCGCCATTGGACCCACATGAGGCCGCCCCAGCCGCCGAGCCGGTCGTATCCTCATTTCCAATGGACTCAACGTGTGCCCAATCGTCTGACTACGCGCCGTTGGAACCTCCCTACACCGCCCCTACTGCTTGTTCGGTCATGTCCACTTTGCCAACGGAGGCACCAGCTGAAATGGCGTGTGATCACACGCCATCGGAACCACCCCATGCCACTGTTGAGCCAGTTGTACCAGAGTCTACAGCTGAAATGGCATGTGCCCACACGCCATCGGATGCGATTGACCCCACATTGCAGAGGAGAGTATTTCCGCCCTTCACGTTTCCTCGACCAAAACCCTCTCAACGACCATCGGGAGCAACATTCGCTAATATTGTAGATGGTAAAATTGACTTGTACCATTTTTTATGCTGACGCATTTCATTTCAGAGTCACGGCGAAGGTACTGTATCGTTTTTGATCTGAACGGTGTCCTTTTCTCCCATGAGCGTGGCTCGTCCTCGAATGTCATTGCACCCTCCAAAGCCTGTGGTCGCAAGTTGGTCAAAAGAGACAGATTCACATTAATCACACGGGAGAAACTGCGGGATCTAATAATGACCATGCGACACTTAAAACAGAGGGCCGGGTTCAATTTGCAATTGGGAGTTTGGACATCCATGATGCGCCACAATGCATTAACGTTGCTACAGATGATGCACGATCAGACGCGAGTAATATTACCATTTGACTTTCTCCTAACGCAGGAGGATTGCTTGACTATGGTCCATGTGAGGGGTAGCAAGCCCATCTTCGTCAAGCCAGAGGCTGTAGTGATGAACCGGACTGCTAGCTCAAGTGAAATCCTCATCATCGATGACTCGCCGATTAAAACTGCAGCGAACACGCACACATATGCAGTGCACCCCATCTCTTGCAGTATGGAAACTAGGGAGAAGAAACCGTATGTTCTGGGGGACCTTGCAAAACGGCTTGGAGCGATGGTGATAGAGAACCGGCCAGTCCAGGAGGTGGCTGCAGAAATCAACCAAATGGCAGATGGAACGGTATATCAGAAGCCATTTGATCGGACAGACACCAGTCATCATTTATGGCATGTATATTGTCTAGCCAAGCACTATCCGCATCTCCATAATCTGCTCAACCGGATGGGTTCTTCGACCACTGAACATGAGCGTGGACATATTAGAGAAGAGATGGCATTACTATTGGGTTTAAATCCTGATAGTGTGGAGAGTGATGAAATTCCAAGATTATTGTATAGGCGTTGGAGGCAAAAAATAACAGTCTGAGATGGCATGTATTTATTTAAAAATGTAACTTATTATGGCATGGTGTTCCATGCAATTGTATTAATATTAAAAGACAATTCTTTGAGAGGATTTGCATTATACTAGAAGTGTTACAGCATGTTATTGGAAGTCTACGAAGTTGTTTTATTAATAATGGGAAAGTAAAGATTGAATGGGGACTTGGGCTCCACCTAGACTCGGAGCAACTGAGCCAATATTAAAAGGATGGAAAGAAATTGGACGACGATGACAAGGAGAAGAGAGAGGTGAAGCAGTGGCAGGGGGAGGAGAAGTGATTGAGTAGACATTTCCTTGTTTAAAATAAAATGGCATGTGCCTCAATGCAGTTGAATTTTGTTATATTTATATACTATATAAAGGTTTGGAAACCTTATTTTACAAGTGGGATAATGACAATTCCCACTTTAACGAAATAGAGCTTTTAAGTAAGTGTTAGCAACGTCTTATCGATATCTCAAACCCAAGAGACCAATCCAAAGCAAATCACAAAGAACATGTGGTATTGCGAAAAGCTATAAGCCATCAAAGAAAATAACTAACTATCATGAAAGATCATCAATCATCCCCTCAATAAAGAGTTATATAATCATCGTCTAAAAAGGAATCCACCATCCCAAAGAATGGCAGATCATTCCATACCAACAATAATCAAGCAAAACCTTTTGACAAGGATAATGAATTATCCTAGATGACAGTCAATCATCACCAATGATTGCTAGATGCAAATACTAACTTCAACATCAAAGCTAAGAGCCAAAATGCCTTCCCTAACAACTTCTAACAAATGGAACAATGAGCATAAAACTCAAAGAACCAAAAGCTTGAAAAAGCCTCTAACCAAGTCTTGCCTAATAATGATCACAAGTCTCATAGAAGCTAACTTCAATGCGAAAGAAGAAATCGTGATGCAACTCACAATATTTTCCTCAACACATCCATAAGCCAAACTTCATAATGCTAAAGCTAATGAAGAGTATATATGCATCAATCCAAAAGCTAAGCATAACGAAGCTATGCTCAACAAGTGATCATCAAACAATCCTCCATGAATCCATCTATAGCAAGACATAACTCACTTCATAATAAGCCCAAAAAGAATCATTAATGATCGCTATATCCCGAACTCAAATCCAGCAAGGACTCAACATTCTAATATCGATCACTAACTCTTCCTCTCGTAGAGTTAGCATAGTCTACGACTAAATCACTTTTCAAGGAAAAGCTAAAGCTCAACCCTCTACTAAATAATCTCCTCTAAAACACAACTAACTCAACTTGCCACTCAGTTTGTTTGAATGTCAAATAGTTGCTAACTAGCAAATGCACGAATGTTAACAACACAAAGCTATAGCCAAATCATCAACACTATCTTTATCAAGACTAATGAAACTCAATATCAATCTTATGGAGAGACATCTCATTTCACTTGAATCTCAATATCAACAATGTTAATGACAAAGCATCACTTCAATGCCATCAACACCAAAACAAAGCTAAAAGAAAGCACAAGTGAATCACCACTCAAAACTCTCCAGCAACCAAGCTAACCAAAGTCGAAGATACCTTAGTCAGTATCCGAGACCAATCCTCCAACAAAACTCAGTTACAGATAACACTTCATCAAGGAGTGATTCACCACGTCCAAGATTCAATGAAATCCAACACTATGGACTAGATGTAACCAAATGATATCGACAGAGGTAGAGTCGACATATCAACATGGAAAAACCATATAAGTCTAACGACATGATCCTCCACAACATCATCCGGTAAAGCAAGCCCATCATTGCTAAATCATCATCGAGCGAAGCAAGTATCAACAATCTTTGGCAAAATCTACAAGCAATCACTAATTGCAAAGCAACCAACAATCACTCTTCAACTTGTCTACACAAGACCCAAACACTAACTCATGTCATCGAGTCACATACTTGTCCAACATGAACACAATACCCCAGGTACGAGATAAAAGTTTATAGACAAGCACAAACTAAATGACCACTCGAATCCAACTCAACCGCAATAAGCTCACTAATGCATTTAGTCAATGGCTCTGAGCATGCCTTGAAGATGCTAGCTATGTGATCATCACTCAGTCAAAACTAAAGTGAAGACCATGAGATGGACTCATATCAGTACATAACCTCCTCATAGACATAGCTATAGTATGGGTACCAACATCTCAACCTCAAACAACTAAGTTGGACATCACCATCCTCAGCCAAGGCACAGGGCCACCAAGACTAAGTCAAGATCAGTGAAAGCTCACTACTCTCATAGAGTCTAAGCGAAATGCAAGGTGCAACCTACCACTGAGCATAATGCTACAAAAGAAAGCCACAAGAGTCACCCTTCTTAGAAAAGTGCAACGGCCACCTTTCTACACCAACTCCAGACTCTATCCAACTCAATTGTCTTAGCCCCAAAAATCAGCATCCCTTTCAGGTCGCATCATACAAACTACTTACTAAGGTTTAAGCCAACCGAAGCCAACTTCAACCCCTTCAATAGTTTGTACTGGCTTACGAAAACGGAATGGTTTTCGAGCAAAGTGACCAACAGATCAGCCATTAGAAAATTCTAAGAAAATTTGTGGAAAATTTTCCATCCTAGAGAAAGAATGACTCTCAGTCCAAGAATGCAAACTTTCAAGACTCATCCAACTTCCTTCTACTAACAACTTCACATAAGTTCACCTCAACACAAATTCTCATGATCCATCAATATGCTTAAGCATCAAACATCTTTGCCCATCTAACTGATATCCAACACTGACATCCACAAAAATGCAAAATGAATATCCAAGGTTTGATCATGAAGACCATATCTCCAGATTTCCACATTGCACTAACACTCTTTTTCAACTATCTTCAAGATCCAATGTGAAGCCAAAACACTAACAAGAAAAATGACATGGAAAATCAAGCTCTTAAGAAAATTCTTCATTACTCGAATCAACAATGCCACTTCCACTAACACAAGTGTTAGTGACGTTAATGCCCCAACTACACATTTTCTCCATTCAACAATTTACTCCAAGTGCTAACGGATTAACCGATGAGTTATAGCAAATGAATGCTATAACCCTTTTCCAACACCTTAATGGGCAAACTCTAGGAAACAAGGTACCTACTTAAGCTTAGCATAATGGACCACTATCGAGAATCCAGTCAAGGCTACTACAATGCTACTTTATGCAAGTAGACTAGTTTCACCATCAACCACTTTGGGGTTGATCATCGTTTAACCAAGCAACTTCGTAAACACATTGCTCATTATCACATGGATATGATATAAATCACAATGACTTGATCATCAATCAAGCAACATTATGAGCAATGCCCATGTCACTACTGCAAAGGTTTATGTGAATATCAAGTGCCAACTCGATTCAACAAAATGCAACATAAATGCCACACCCCATCAATAGAGATTTACAACACCTAACACCACTAACTTTTGTTCACAACACGGACAAGATCATGCCACTCTCTTTCCGACCAAACTCAACATTAATCCAACACCAAGCTACTCAAGGAGCAATAACAAGGTTCCTTGGAAAAGAATTGAGCATTGCAACCCAAGTCTTCCAATAGCAAGCCTAGACAAAATGGTATAGCACTTCACTGCTATCCATCCCACAACTCACCACTTGCAAGACTATCATGTCCAACATACATCAAGGTAGGGACTCTTGATTGCATAATGTGAACACAAGCAATGAGTTAACACCTCGTTGCAAATCATCTCTCCAAGAAGAGAAAATAATTTACGTGTTTGATCCTTCGTCCCCGATGACTCTCTTTTCGGTCTCATCTTTGACCAAACCTCAATGTTGCTTTTGCACTGCCTTCAGTTCAATCCAAGAAAAGTTTATGAGAGAGCATGGCAATGACTACCTGAACCAATAGACTAATCCCTACAGTCTTGGTTGATTCACTTGTAATCATGCCTAGGAAGGATCCACTAGTGCCGTGCTACACAGCTACAGACCAACCTATTTGCCACTCATAGCAAACCCAGGGAAGGTTTACTTTCTCCCATGGTACAAGGAACAACTCATGGAACCATTGGAACTCATGGAACCACTAATATGCTAACATTAATCCTGCCAACTCAAAGTGTAACCTCAAGCTGCTAATGTGCCTCACTCACAAGCCCAAGCACAAACTCGTGCAAACGGAACGTCTCAATCCATCTTATGAGCCCAAGAGCAAGCTCATATAATACGGTACAAAACGGTAACCGAAACCATACCCAAGGAACGATTGTGAAGTCTTTGCACCCAAACATGTACCCATTCGGATCATCGTTTTCATCTCTACGTATGCAACGAGACTAGTTGCCCAATCTCATTGAATAGTACTCGCTGAGACTCATTCTCTGATACCAAATGTAGCGCACGTGGTTTTGACCCCTTATTCTATGGTGATTTACCATAGGATAACACCATGAAGCGGAACCTAAACCCTCTTTATGCCATGTGACACATGCCATGTGTCATATGCCACGTGTCCAAAGGACAATAGTGTGGAACCCGAGGTTCAAGGCCTTGGGCCACTGAACGAAGGAACGATGCCAAACTCCCAAGCATGGAGCCAAGGAGGGATAGAACCAAACCACAGAGCAACTTCTGAGCATACAGCCCAAGGAGTGAAGGGACAGGAGCCCGGAGCGACTTAGAATAGTCCTGGAGTAACCAGCATCCTAATGCTAGGACCAGCACGCAAAACAAAGCCAAACGGAGTCTGGCGCTATTTCGGCATACCGGTGGCCTAACATGAGGACATGGGTACTTCACCAGCTAGCATGGAATGGAACTTGGGCTTAGACCCAAGCCAGACGTAGAACAAAGACAAGCACGCAAGCAGGAGCTACACTATACCTTAGGTTGGTCGGCCATGCTCAACCTACCCACTATCCTTACTATACATTTGGAACCCCCCATAGGCCCCCCCCCCCCCCCCCCCCCCCTTGAGGAACACACGCTTTGGGCTTTCACCCTAAGCCTCCCTTAGTATCAGGAGAATTTGGATACGGGATGAACACCATTGTGTTCAGGCCAATCTCTATATACCGTAGATATGCCAAATGAGCAAATCTAGACACTTTTCATAAATAGCATTTGGGACCGAAATGAGACTAACACAAAGGGCATGATAGCGAGGGTGTTTAGTAGACACAGTAGGCTATCATCTAACGATATTGAGGGACTAATCTCAATACGCAAGGGTTCTTGTCAAGCCAGTGCAAGACAGAGCAAAAGAGAACTAAGAGCCAGGCCGAGTATGCTCAGCTAGAAACACATAGGAGTTCCTACCTTATGTCCATCTTGCTAAGTACAGGTGGTAAGCCCAGTAAACTAACACTTGAACAAGAGGGGCTGCTAAAGGGAACGAGCAATACCGACCTCCTGCCATCGTGGCAGTAAGGTAAGAGTGTCCGTAAGGACTAGTCGACAGGTAACTTTCGATACCCAAAGTCACATGCGCGACAATTCCTACAGATATGCATAGGAGGCCAGCAAGAAAAGGTAAGGAAATTAAATTTATTGGTACCATCTCCAAGTAGAAGTAAGGTAAAATAAACTTGGCTTAAACACTTGAGTGTGAGATTTTCTTCACAAAGTATATCATTGTGCTTGCAAAGGAGTATATACTCAAAACAAAAGGTGGAGAGTACACAATTGTTATTCAAGACTTTTCTTTTTGCACATGTCCAGACTTTACGAAGCATGAGGAACATGGGAAGGCATATACTCCTTGCAAGCATACGTACTACATTTTCATCAACATCTTGCACCAAGATCCTAAAGTGGATATTCATATATACCAAGCAAGCCTTACTATTGCCGAGTTGCAAAAAACTTTTGGAGCTAATTAGACTTTCTAGAACTTTTGATGTTTATTCTCTATCAATAATATAAACTAATTATACCTTACATAATTAATTAAAATATTTTATTATTTCACTTTTCATTTCATATACTTGCGAGTGTTCTTTTTGCAATACTGCCCATAATATTCGTGAGTCTCTATTTTTGTCTTTACCATCTCAAAAAATATTTTATGGTAGTCTTTCGGGTGCATGATGTTGCAATGTGTTGTGAGAGTATATGTACCATTATAGTTTTTTTTTTTCCTTTCAAATGGTTATATGGCCTTATATAGAATCTTAGTTTAAATTTAATAATTTTAAAATTCTGACAAACCTAACATTTACTAGCTAGAAAGCACAGAGTACAAATTTAAAGAAGTGACAAGAATACTCTTTTTGCAAACATTTTATTTTATATTCAAACAAACGGCCCTATCATTACATGTAGTAAATATTTAAATTATTAGAACAAGAAGTGTCCTTTAGAACATTTTTATCTATATAATATATAGAGAGTTATGAAATTATTAGGTTCACTATAACCTTAAAATTTTAAAGTTTATAATATTTGTACTAAATTACAATTGAAAATTGAGCTCAACTTGTGAGCTCAACTCTTTAACTCGTGAGCTCAAGTATGGTCCACGCTCTTATCCTTGAACTTAGGCAGTAGCAGCATCAACCTCCATTGGAACAAGACTATCTCCCACTTTAAGTGGAGCTAAAGAACGTGTAACAAGAAGTGGGAAACGCAATGTCTCATAAAGTTGTGCCAAGCGATGAGCATATCAAGGGTGGCTGGAGCAAGTGCATGCACAAGTCTTACCAAATCATGATAAAATGCTGGCCATAACATTCCCAACTTGATTGGCTCCGATATATTTGGCTCTGCATGAAGCAAGAAGCTTCAGAAACAAATGCCAAATTGCATCACTAATTCAAATAACCTTTGATGAAGATGATGCAATTATGAAAAACATCATCACAATTGTCGATATGTCCAAATGCACATTTAAAGATATCTAGTAAAATATTCCAATTTGTATGACTAGCTACGCTCAAACCATTGTACCATTGCAGCACTATCCTTTGAAGACATGTGGGAAATTCACACAAATGCTGTGCATCATCCCAAGAATGATATGTGGCAATTACTGTAAAGTGATCAAACCAATAATACACATCATCCCCAAGATTCCCATGGAAAACTCTAGCCAACCACAAAGGTTGGCAATAAGAGCAAGAGGAACTGTACCATATGTCATGAATACTGCCATCAATTGAGTTTGATTGTTCAATTACAACCACATAGCATTGAGCAATTATACCAATTGCTACTCCAGAGTCAAAAGAGGAGAAGACTACTACTCTACTATAAAGATGAATGAAAAGGAAAAAACAAATGAAAGAAATGGTAAAGTTGGAAGGAAAGCTAGATCTAGATAATGCAAAACTAGATTTAAACCAAAATCCCAAAAAGAAAGAGCAAAAGAAAAGAAATGGAAAAAGCTGAATCTAGACAATGCAAAAGCTAAATCTAAACCAAAATCCCAAAAGGAAAGAGCAAAAGAAAATAAATGAAAAAAACTAGATTTAGACCATGCAAAAGCTAAATTTAAACTAAAATCCCAAAATGAAAGAGCAAAAGAAAAGAAATGGAAAAAATTGGATCTATACAATACAAAAGCTAGATCTAAACCAAAATCTCAAGTTTAAACACTCCTTAAGGATAATCAAATGTGCCCCTTATCTCCACCAATATGAGTGCATGGAATATAGAAAGAGAATATAGAAACTGTGTATATCAATTAGTCCAAAAACCTTATTTTATATACAAGATTGAAACTAAATCCGATGGCTACCAAAATCCCACTACACTAATATTAGTATATAACATCATAACTGTACACTTGGACCACACATGGTTAATTTTATATTCTATATATTTTACTAGTATATAGATTAGTATTAGATTGGTAAAGATTAGTATTGATTACAATTTTAGCATTAAACTTATACTAGATAAAGGAGGTTTAATACTTCCTAGTATATTATAGGAAGTTTAATACTTATACTAAAGTATGTTCTATTATATTCTTTGTAAGGAAGTATAGGAACATGTAGGTTAGTATATTAAGTATGCTATACTAATACTTCCAATACTACCTATTCCTAGTATCTAGAGTATACTAGGAAATGTTTTATATTAAAGGAACCTTAATACTTATACTAGATAAAGGAAGTTTAATACTAAAATTTAATTTATTCAACTCTTACAGCTTCCAGACTCTTACATTTCCTTAAAGTACTTGTTATTTTTTGGAATGCCTAATCAAACCTTTATGGCAATGGATATACCTAGAATATGCTTAAATATCATTTAGATTCATCTTGTATTTATAATTGTATAAATACAATTATAAACACTTATATATAGGAAGTGTTTGTATTTCTAAATACTTCCTAGTATATTCTACTTTACTTTACTCTTTAATAAGATTAGTCTTGTGCTTATAAATCATAAATATATTTTAGAATTATAAACTTACAATTATATTAATAAATAGAAATAATACTACTATTAAGTAAACCAAGCATTAATATTTTTAATTATTTAAATCTAAATTATCACTAATTAAAATTTCATTGAGCTAATAAATATGTATATTTCATATATTCTCTTTCCATATTCCATACACTCACATTGGTAAAAATGAGGGGCAATTTTCATTGTCCTTAAAGAGTGTTTACGTTTAGGATTTTTTGTTTAAATCTAGCTTTTGCATTGTTTAGATCTCCCTTTCCATTTCTTTTCTTTTTTTTTTTGTCTTTTTCATTCATTTTCATAGCAAAGTAACAATCTTCTCCTCCTTTGACTTTGAAGCAGTAGTTGATGCAATTACTTGATGCTATACGATTGTAATTGAACAACCAAACTTAGTTGATGGTGGCATTCATGACACATGGTACACCTCCTTTTGTTCTTGTTGCTAATCCTTATGTCTGGTCGGAGTTCTTCCATGGGAATCCTAAGGATGATGTGTATTATTAGTTTGATTACTTCACAATGATTGTACATATAATTTTTGAGATGATGCCTGATGTTTGCATGAGTTTTTTATGTGTCTCCAAGGAACAGCACTACAGTGGTATAATGGTTTGAGTATAACCACTCGTAAGGATTGGAGTATTCTCTTGGACGTCTTCAAATGCACATTTGGACATATCGACAATTGTGATAATGCCTTCCAACACTTGCATCGTTTTTGTCAAGGGCCATTTGAGTTGGTGATGCAATTTGGCATTTGTTTTTGAAGCCTCTTACTTTGTGCGGAGCCAAATATATTAAAGCGAATCAAGTTAGGAATGTTGTAGCCAACACTTTGTCAAAATTTAGTAGGACTTAAGCATGTACTTGCTCTAACTACCCTTAATGATGCTCTTGCAAGGTTTCCTGTTACTAACAATGGCACTATTGGCTTTGAGAATGGGGACGTTTACAGAAGGGGTTATAGACTCTAGAGAGAGGATCTCTTTCGGAGCTACAGCAGGGGCTAGAGTGGGAGTCCCAATGATCGGCAGAGTCGTGGATGAAGTCGGTCTCCTAAGCTCACGGGCGATTCCTTGACAGCTATGGAGTCGCCAACGATGGTGGCTAGGCGAGATCATTCGATCGATCAGGGACGCAAACACAGCAGCTCATTTCTTTTGAGAACCAACGGAGCGCACCAAAAGTTTGATTTTGAACCCTAAAAGCTCAATCAACGGCTCAGATTTAGGTTCGCTTAACATATATGTATGTTTTTAGGGTTCTAGCCACAAGCTTTATTTCGTTAAAGTGGGATTTATTCAGTAAAATGGGATTAGGTACAAATTTTCAAGTATTTGAAAATGACGTGAAATTATATATTTTTTGTCCAGGGGCTAGACATATCTGGGACATGGTGACTAGCGCAGTGACTTTATGTCCAGACTAAGTCCATCTGGTTGTATAATAAATCTCATTGTCAAGGTGAACAAGCCGAATCTGAAGCTAAAGAAGAGCGATGGCATGCGCGCACACACTATTTGTTTGCTCATTGAGCGTGTGGTGAGCTTTCCAAGATGAACGTCATTCCTATTAGCCAAACATATAACTTAATGATGAGAACATTTAGATATTATTCAATGTTATCTTTTTCTAACGAATCTAATTGTGAAGGTGTAGCAAGAGGCATTGCTAGTCTGGAGAAGTCATTTAACTCATTTGACCCTTAGTGTATTTTCATGAAACTAAATAACATTCATATTATTAAGGAATTTCTCTAGTACCTTTTTTTTACGACATAGAGGCTTGCATTTCTTTCAAAGGTGATTTAGTAAAAGGCCTGAGGGCACATGCCATTCTATTTCTCAGACCGGTATTAAGATATACTAGTGCAAAGGGAAAAAGGTATTTGGTGATCAAGTAAATGGCATGAGGGCACACGCCATTATAAGCCTAAGCGCTAGTGGACACCTCCTTTTTGGTGTCACGCCTCACGCCATCACGCCATGCCATCACGCCTCCTCTGATTCAGATTCGGATTGTTCACCTTGAAATAAAATACATTAAAAACTTAGTAAAGGAATATTAATGAATCTCACCTTGAACCCGGGTTATGAATGCTCTTGCTGCATCTCTTGCATGGTCTGGCAAGGTGATGGTGGCACTCTGCTTCCGCATCCAACCATGCACAACATTATCCACCGATATGCTCATGCTGGGATCCCTTGGATTCAGCACCTATCTCTTTTCTAGGCAATCCTTCGTATATCCGGAACTTGGCTTGAACCACTCCACAGTTACATTGAAGGAGTTAGTTTCCGCGTCCTCCTCTGCATCAGTGATGCAGCGCCCCACCCATATCATTTGTTTTTTATTACTGGGTCTGACAAGCACGACCATTCCTTTGCAGACCTGTACTAGATTGAATGCTGAATCCGGCTTCTTGTTCCTCGGCCCATAATAGTGATCCTCAACATCGTTATCTGTCACTGCATTTCCAGAGGACATTGTTCCGCTACTATCTGGTGCTCTAGGTTCTGGCCAAAAGGACTCTTCCAATTCTTCATATACAACCGGCCCATTTTGGATAGCAGATATAATCTTCTCCCAGTATTCGAGCAAAAGCTTGCACCTCTTAAAATAGGATTCTCCACCAAACACCAACCCCCTCTTCCAGAAGGCAATATGCTGTCTAATCCCGGCCACTATACTTTCCTGGTCTTTGAGTCTATCCGGGTGCATCGGCCGTGAGGAATCCTGAGGAATCATAGGTTCCCCAGTTATGGGATCTCTCTTGAAGAGTTCAATGCCATCCACTGGCAGCCACAGTGTGTCCCATTCTCTCATCTTGTACCTCATCACTAGAGCACCGTCACGCATGCTGAAATGAAACTGAAGAGGCTTGGAGTGGCCAATCAGCATTTTGGATCCGTCCCTGATGTAGCCTCTTACAAACCCCTTAAAGTCTTGAACCTCTGTCACAAGTGCAGCTTCAACAGTGCCTTTGATGCAATTTTGGAATTCATCGTAGAGTTGTGGGAGGGTGAGGACATTGGATCGCCGGAGGGACTCTGCCAGGTGACTGAACATGGCATCAACGCCTTCATGAGTGTGCCCAACCATAAGAAAGCCAAGTGTAACCGTTTCAAATATGCCTTTGGCAACAAGCATCGCCAAGTACGCGAAGACGTACATGTTTTTGTTCTCACTGCCAGCATTGTCTGTTTGGAGCAGAAGATGGGGTGGAAGGCCACATCGGCCGCAAGAACTTCCTTGAGATTTTGCTTCGTTTGGATGAGGCTGTGCATTCACCGGGCGACCAGCCTCATCGGAATGGCATGAGGCCTCACGTGATAACCCTACAATCTGACGGCCAACATATTCACTGGGATGGCATGGGGCCCCACGCAATACTGCAAGCCTTTGCTCCTCCTCCAGCTGAACCCTGTATGGGGTTCGATCGACAAGGGCCTTATGCAAGGGTTGGCCGTTCAGCTCAGTCTGCGCACTTTGCAGAGACCTTAAGTGTTTTGCTAGGGACGCAATCATCATGTTTGCACCCCCACCACCCCATAGAGGTACAAAGAAGTTCCCATAGTTCTGGGCACCATGCCCATGAGCGATTATGCCAAACAGAGACACAGGCAGCTGCATGGATGAAGAGATTGCCTTGGGGGCAGGATTGAGTTGAGGTAAGCACGTCTTTTTCTGGTCCATTTTGTCGTGGATGATGCAGAGGTAAGAGTTAGGTCTCTCCATGGAGAGAATTCTGTTATGATAATATGCAGTCCTGCAGCTTCTCTGCTCGATGTTGTGGTCGAGCCGCCTTCTAACCAACGTCTCTCACTCTTGAGCGCTGCAAGAATTCTTCGACAAAGCCATTTTGATAGCAGTGCACTCGTCACACTTTGAAAAGCTGGAGTACTTTCCTATACTCACATCCCTGAACCTGTTGCTCCACAATCTACTAAATCTAGATTGGCTCAGCTTCCTGTAGCCATTACTCTGGAGTTCCCAATTCACATCTTCCAATATGGCCCCCTTGGTATACATGGAAGGGAGAACTCGTTGGGTGTCTCGTGTTCCATCTTCCAAGAGGCGGGTTTTATGTGGTTGCTGCTCGCTACATGTCTCGACAAACCTCTTGAAGATTGCCTCTCCATATACAACATGACCCTTAGTTTTGTGTGTACCGTCGTTCCCATGGACTGCCTGTTGAACCCTTTGTTCTTCGAACTCAGTTTTGATTCTGTAGAATGTGCTTTGAGAGACTCCATAAATGATTCTCCATGCCTTCATGCAGACCAAACCCCTCTGGAAGACCATGCCCCCCACCTGATGTTCTGAAGCATCAACAGATGACCGTAATGCCTCATACACAAAATTGCGAGCTGCCTTCTAGGACAATGTCTTGTATCTTGCTCTCTCCTCTTCAATAGCATCTCAATCAGCATGTTGACAGCACCTCCTCTTGCAACAAGCAACTGTCGAGACCATTCGAACCTCCATCGCCATTTTCTGCCTTTTCGGTTCGTTGCTCAGATCCCTTTGGCTGCGCTGTAGGAAGGTATACTTTCTTTTCCCATGAAGAGATGTTCTGTCATCAGTTGTAGTGGTGTTTGATTGTGAATCCTTCACATTCTCAAACACTAAATGCCTCAATTTCCACCGCACAATGCTTCCAATAGTCAGACTGTTTTCTTCTGTGTCAACAACCTTTAAAATCGCAACTCCAATATTATCCCAGCCCAATTCTTGATTAGCAACCGCATCTCTTGGATCGACAACTGTGGCTAAGCCCTCAGCTACCACCTCCCCCTCGGGGTTGTTTAGAAACACCTTTTCCTGAATCCATGTAGCACGGTTCTTAAGATCCACGGAGGGAACATGCGTCGCACTTGCGCTGTCCCCAACATTTGCTTTCTTCTGCAGATTTTTCAAGGCAACAACAACATTTACCCCGACGACCATCTCTCCTCGTTCAATAGCGACCACATTCCCATCGAAGACAGTCTCTACTGATACAGCAGCATTGCCTTCCCCAAGCCTTTGACAGTGTATAACAAAGTTCCGATCCATAGACACAAGGGTCCCTTTTGCAACTCTCTTCCCACCATTCAAAATCTAAACCTTTTCCCCAACCCTGAAGGCCATTCTGAAAGTGCAGAAAAGAAGTTAAGACCATACAAAAAATGATTGGAGAATGGCATAAATCATAACATACCAAATAGCATGAGGCCACATACCATTATTCAAACATGCTATTGACACCCACGTGAAATTTCGCATTCACAAAATTGGCATGAGGCCTCATGCCATCTTGATATACACACAGCTGCAGGCAAGTAAAAACATACATGACAATACGCTAGCCATGAAATTGCAAGGGCCCAAGATGGCATGTGGCCTCATGCCATTTCTAAATGTGGTCGTAAGCCATTCCATGGTGAACATACCAGGAAGCACAAGTGCCGAATATCAAGAGGAAGCGGTAGCCACACCAAAGACAGTGCCGCTCGCAACACCGCAACTACTCGTAGCGCCGCTCGCAACACCACAACTGCTCGTAGCGCCGCTCGCACAAACTGCCACTCGCATAAACTGCTGCTCGCAATGGCACTCGCAATGCCGCAACCGCTTGTAGACGCATAAACCATAGCTCACAACGCCGCTTACACAAGCAATGCTCACTGCGCTCAGCGGAACCAAGAACACGGCGCACAAAAATGATAGACCTAGGAATGAGTTCGAGAATTCAAAAATAACACACGCTTGAACGTCACATCAAATCCTTTGACAAACCAGATCTTATGATTCCTCTGACAAATTTCAAACTGAGTAGCTTCTAGACTTTGCTGTCGGAGGTTGAACTTTGTCACATCATGTCCTTGCCTCGATCCAGCTGTGCCATGTCAGTGATTCGAACTTTGCCATGCTGTGCCAGCGATCCTCGCCAAGATTATTTGCCGTGTAAAGGAATAATTATGCTGTGTGTGTACGTCCATTTATGGCAATATAAGGCCACACACCATTCAAAGAATAATGCTAGTCGAGCATTTTTTGGTGCATTTTTGGGTTCAAAATTGCATGAGCCCACACGCTATAAAGTTTACCTATACCAAAAATAGAAACAACTTTATTTACTTGGGAATTTAAGTGGTTGAGGCATTTTTAAACTTACAAACACATGCCCTACTTACATTCCTTTGGTTGCTTAAAATTCAAAAATATTATAAACCTTTCTTTTTGCATTTTCAATGTTTTCAATTATGGTTTTTGATTTTCGCAGGACCAGTCTAGTAATCTATTTGCATCCTGTCATGTTTATAGCTAGCTTTCATTTGTCCTCTTCGCTAGCCTAAGATACATCTGCTCGGCATCTGCCTCTTACAGCATTTGCCCAAAAAGGGCATCTTTCTTCACGCAGCATTTGCCACATGTTTAGGGTTTAGGTTTTAGGGTCTAGCAATTCAGTAGCTTGATAAACATGCAAATACAGAACTTTATGCAAAATCCTTTGATATGTCACAATGCCCCTAGGACTATAAACACATTTCAATAGAGAGGGTCCTTTCATTTTATAACTCCTTACGTAGATCTTGGTGAAACCAGAGTTAGTGAAGTTGGTTTCTTGTGATTCCGCATCTGATTGTGATGTCCCTTTGTAGTGTCGATAGAAAGGTCAATGCACACCAAACTGTAGAATCTTGGAGCAAAATAACAGTCGGATCTATGGCAAATGCCCCTGAAACATTGTAAGGCTTGTGTGGTCTTATGTGGTATTCGATTGAGATGCTTCTTTGCAGGGTCATCAAGAAGGACATTGTATACCATTCTGTAAAATCTAGTTGCGATCTAACGGTTGGATCTCCAGAAAACTCAAAACAATCTCGCGCATGTCAGAATATTCTAGGAATATACTCCTATGTGCCCCTGAAAATGGCATGCGGCCCCACGCCATTCAAAAGATAACGCCAGATGACACCGAGCATTTTTTGGTGCATTTTTTGGGATCAAAATTGCATGAGCCCACACGCTTGAATGTCATATCAAATCCTCTGACAATATATTTAGCTGAACATCTGGCATTTTTGGAAATACAAGATGCTTTGGAATATCCAATCATGCATGGTATAAATATAGCAAGGGTATTAAATGATATCCCAATCATGATCTTTCTTTTGGATTTCGCGTGCATGCAGTCTGAGGAATGATGACGTTGCGGATTTCTTTTGGATTTCACGTGCATGCGCGCGGCGATCCAGAAATTAATGGTGGCACCCAAGTCCGAGGAATGATGACGTGGCGGGATTACCAACCGTCGTGACATTTCGCGCGTGTGAGGTTAGGTTTTGCATTTTGCTTCGTACTCGCGCTCGCATCACGCTCCCACTCGCGATCACGCTCACATTCGCGCTCATCTACCTTCTCTACAGGTTTCTCGTGTGCATCGGCGTCCACTCGCGCTTGCATCACACTCGCGCTCGCATCGCGCTCGTGTGCATCGGCGTCCACTTCAAGACACACCCAGTTTGTAACTTCGCCGCCAACTCCGCCGCCCACTCCGCCACCCACACGCAGCCCACTTGGCGTCCCGGGAGATTTCAGCGCCACTCTCCAACTGTAAGTGGCAAAGTAGCCTTGCTGCTACGATCCGCTGCACACACAGTGCACATTCGCCAGCGAGTCCGGTTGTCACGCCTCCATTCAGCTTCAAATGGTAAGTCTTTTAGGCCAAATAGAAAATGGCATGAGGCCACATGCCATTCAGTAGCAACATTGGCATGCACCGATTGGGCTCTCGAGTGCAGTCGGGTTACAGATGGCGTGTAGCCTCACGCCATCTTAGGATGCAGCCTCAAGACATCTGATGCAGTGGTGAATGGTGTGTGGCCTCACGTTATTTCCAGTTGCTAGCTTTTCATCTGTCAGCTCTAATTGTTGTGCATTTCTGAATAGGCGAGGAATTGCGTTCTTCTTCCAGCCACTGTCAATGTGGATGCAAAGAAGGGGGAGGAGTTCACCAGTTGGACTTTCGGGATGGAAGGCGAGGATCTGAGGCTGTACAACACAGATGGTGGGAGAAAAGAATGCATGGGGATCCTCATCCAAGTGACAGACACTCCATGCAGTTCCATGCAAGAATATGGACTGGCACTTGTGGTAAAGACAGCGTCTGCCTTCAAGATCCACCTTGCACATCCTAGTGGCTTCCCAGAGGGGGGCAGTGGCTATGAGGAATTCCTAGAGGGAGCTAGGGAGAGGTTGTCCAGGAGGCCCACAATTTCAAAGACGCTGCGGGTCTATGAAGATCACATGGAATCCACGGACCTCACCTACGGCGATGTTCAAAAACTATATTCCAACATTGAGCCGTTGAGAGTGCCTCCAGTTCGCGAAGCGAAGGGGAAGGGGGTCGATCTGGAAACTACCCCAAAGCAGAAAAGGGTGGTCAAGCTCAAGCCGACTGTGAGACACAAAATCCCTAGGCCCCAAAGTGGAGCCGGAAGGGCGCCACATGGTAGTGGCCGAAGCGAGAGCCAAACGAGCGTAACACGTTTGGACCAGAAGCTCCGACTTGAAAAGTCAAGAGCGGGAGTGGAACTCCCAACGAAGTGCTCGAGGAACGAGCACGAAGCGAGCAAAAGGCAAGGCTCCAAAAAGGGACCCAAAAGGACCAACACATGAGACGTGGGAGTGTCCGAGATGGACTCGAGTTAGAGTCCGAAGTGGAGTCCGAGATGGACTCGAGTTGGAGTCCGAAGTGGAGTCCGAGATGGACCCGAGTTGGAGTCCGAAGTGGAGTCCGAGGTGGACCCGAGATGGACCCGAGTTGGAGTCCGAAGTGGAGTCCGAGATGGACCCGAGATGGAGTCCGAGATGGAGTCCGAGATGGAGTCCGAAGTCGAGACCGAGACCGGGACCGAAACCGGGACCGAGACCGAGACCGAGACCGAGATCGGGACCGAGACCGAGATCGGGACCGAGACCGAGACCGAGGCCGAGGCCGAGACCAAGCCCGAGCCCGAGTCCGAGTTCGAGTCCGAATCCGAGTCCGAGTCCGAGTCCGAGTCCGAGTCCGGAGCCTGAGAGGGTGAAAGCCCAAAGCGTTCGTCTCCCAGATCCTGGGGGGTTTGGTGAGCCCCAAAAGTATAGTAGGGGGAGGACTGCAGTGAAGCCAGTTTGGCCAGGAAAGGCCAGTTTGGCCCAGGAAGGCCAGACCCAGTTTTGGGTGATGAGCTGCCCACTGGGAAGTCCAAGACTAGAGTGAACACAGACCGACAAGCGGGGTAGCTTGGTGAAGTGTTCAAGAGCCGGCTCTAGTTCCCCCGGGAGATCGACTGGCCGATGCTCCCAGTCCAAGTGTGGGTGGCACTACCTACTTGGATACCAGGTGTGGCTCAACGAAACCTCGCTCTAAGCCCATGGCTAGAGCACCTAAAGGCGAAAGGCGGGGAGAGTACCTAGGTGGCTCGCGTAAGGCCACGGTGTTCCGAAATGTTGTCCCAAAGGCCCAGACTGTGGAAAGGAAGAGGAGCAGTCCTCTGGGGTAGTGACCAAGGACACAGTCGTGTGGTGAGGAAGTCCCAGAGGACCGTGGGACTTAGTGGTCGGGCCTGTGGGTCTCGGTCCAGTGGCAGTGTTGGCAAACACGGCCAGGGGCAGAAAGGGACTTAGTGGGGACTGACAGAGCGATATTGGGGAAGGCTATTCCCCTTGTCGGTGGGCATCCTAAGGATGCTAAGGAGTGGATCTGAGATGACCACTCACGGATGGTTTGCCTAGTCTTGGGGAGCCAAGACTGTGATGCAAGGGGTATTGGACTACCAGTGTGGCAAAGGTGAATGGGCATGGCCTTAGCGTAACGGGCCGAGATGTCAGTGGTACCTTTGGGTGTCGGTCATGGGATCGGACACGTGGAGCACTTGGACCAAGTGCAAAGGTTGAGTGGCATGGATGCCATTCTCGGGGCTAGCAAGCCCCAAGTCCTAAATGGGACTTATGGAGGTTGTGAATGAGACTCCTCCAAGTGGTCGGAGGTGTGGTTAAGTGACTAAAGTAAAATGGAAAAATTAGTCGCTTACAATTTGGTATCGGAGCTGTTCCTTAGTCTGACTTTTATTGGTGCTCAAGTATATCACCACTGGTGTTGGCAACGGAAGGTCCAAGAAGTGGGCCTATCCTTGAGGAGTAGTAGGTCGGGAAGACATGGCTCTCCATTACAGTTCATGTGTGGACTTGTAGACAAGGTGGTGGATAGAAAAGGGGGCCAATAATGGAACGACTTTGGGATCTTGGGAACAGTGCAAGGTTTTCCTCATTGAGTTGAGGAGGTGATCCAGATGAGCATTTGACTCAGCAAACGGGCTAATGTAGTTGGGGTAAACAACTATAGTTGGGATCACGGGGAAGATAGAGACTCCAAAAACAATAAAGGAGTCACGGGTTTATCCTCACATGGTTGAGGCTGGTGCTCATGAAGGTGAGACCGGAATGGATGACCGTGAGAGGTCAAGTATGGATGAGGACACGAGTCCTCGAAATGGTAGCCGAGGCTACCTCTAATAAATGCTGGAACAACCCAAGGAGTTGGGGGTGTATTAAGTGGATGAGTTGGTATTCTCATCACATGGACAAGTAGTCCTAAGGGGTAAAGGTTGCCCCCAGGGAACAAATCAAGTGACGGAGTAACACTTGTGAAAATAGTCCCTTTGAGTAGGACAGGAATGCAAGAAGTGTATTCCAGTGAGCTAGTGCCTCACAAGTAGGACCTTACGGGTCGGTGGATTAACCAAGTCCAAAACTGCTAGACGACTCAACTAGAGTCAAGGGATGGTCCTAAAAGGACTGATAGAAGCATTTGGATTGAGGTGCGTTGTACCCCACAAAGGATGGGGGGGGATCATAGGATCCAAGGATGAGAACAGAGAGTATTTCATCGATGACAAAATGTGCCATGCTAAAGTTATGGGAAAGGTGTTCCCAGAAGAAAACAACTTTGACATAAAGTTGTGTGTGACCTCTATGGGGCAGTGCTAACAGATGGTTGGCATGAGAAAGAGTGGTGTTGGTCTTGGCAAAGACTTAGACACGAAGGGAAATGTCATAGAGGTAGGCTCGTGGAGCCGATGGTGTGAAGACACCAAATGTGCCAAGGTGTGATACCTTGAGGCTATGATGGTGGGTTCATGAGAACCCCTTGCTAAAGGAATCCCAATGGAAATGGGAATGGCATAGCCTAAGCTGCAGAGCATGCAGTTGGAGTGTGGTGACCCAGATAATGATGGAGGTGTGAAAGCACCAAGCAATGAGTTGTAGGACTTGACAACTATGAGGCAACTAAGCAAGAGGTGCAAAATAACTGATTAAACGGGTAGAAGGTAGCTACCCAAGACTTCTAGTATAGGGAAGTCGGATATACCCTTACGGGGGATAAGTTTCTTATGTTGCGATATAGTAAGTCAATGTCATAAAAGGAAATACTCATTGTCAAGAAAGCCATCATTGGGACACCCGAACACTCTAGAACACTAGAAGGTGGTGTTTGATATCGCGAGGGCAATGGATAAAGCCCAAGGGACTAAGTCCCTAGCGAATGATGGATAGAAGGTGCTATCCAAATGTCCAAGGTTGCGGAGACAGGAGAGGACTGTCTACCCAAGTTGGACAAAGCCAAAAATGGAATTTTGGCAAGGCTAGTGATGGGCATGTAAAGGCCCATAAGCAACAATGTAACCCCAGTGTGTGGGATTATAAGCTGAGCATACCCGGATTGAGGAACCACTCCCTGGGCTATTGGGTAGGTTCATCCCTAAGAATACTTGCTAAGGCATGATAGAAAGTGCAAAGCTATCCTCCTGGTCTGGAGGAGAATGACCGAAGGAAAGGTGTGAAGCCAAAGGCAAGTAGTGTTGGGATGGAACTGAACCATAGAAATCAAAGGGCATATCCAACAGTGGTTATGGAAGTTGGGAGTGGAGAATCAAGAGGGTGCTCGAGGATGTTGTTGCTAGCAACCGTGATGCCATGGAGAGTCTAAAATATGGAATTGTCCATGTTAGACTATATGGCAACTATAAACCTTGCGAAAGGGGAGGCCTTAGCAAGCTGAGGGACAGAGTTCCTTCAAAGTTCCCAAAGACGATTCTAGGTAGCGTAGTACCTAGAAAGGCCAAGTGTAAATGGTTCATGGAACGCGCGAAATCAGAGTGGCGCAGCAGAAGTGTGGTCTTGAAGCTTGCCATAAGGCAAGGTTATCAAGGTTAGGGAAGTAGTTCCCGAGTGTTCAAAGAGAGGGCTTTGAACGAAAGTTGATGGTCAAGGACTTTCACGCTTATGCAGGAACCATGTTACAATGGTCGGAGGACTTGCCAAGTGAGATTGGCACGTCGGGGGAACAAAGACCCTAGTTGAAGGTGATATCTTCAAAAAGGGTGGGCCAGGGGGCCGAGCATGGAGGAGTCCATGCATGATCATAGACATGTCAAGTGAGAGGACTTGGCAGTGTGGAGGAACTAGGTTCCTAAGCTGTGATCTGTAGCGCGCTTTAAAAATAGGTTGGTGCACCGGCGTGGGGAGTCACGCCAGGCATCTAGTGTGATGTCGTCCGTAGATGCATATACGGAGGTTGGGTTTGAGTCCCGACCCTCTAGTGCTTGGGTTCGAGTCCCAAATCACTAGGGCGTGGTGATGGTTTGGAATATGAGGACACTCATATTTCGGTGGTCATGGACTCTCAGTGGGGAGACTGGTTTGGGCACACCGCCAAGCGAGGGATGCCTCGGAGTCGTGATGCACGGTTAGATTGCTTAGTGTGAAAGCTCAGCATATCTAACTTGAACACTTTGGTGCAAGTGGCACCAAGGTCGTGGTGAGTGAGATGGGGACACCTAATCTTAGTTGCTATGAACCCTTGGCCGTAAGGGCTAGCTTGGGTGCACCGCCAAGTGTGGGGGATGCCCCCGGGGTTATAGTCAACAACTTGGAGGTCTAGAAAACCAAGTACCTCTTGGCAACTCTGTTAAGGTGCCAAGGTGAGATCACTAGGTGATCTTATGGCCAGAAAAGGACAAGGTCCTTGGTTGGCTAAGGAATGAAGTTCCTGGTTCAAAATGTTGAAATTGAACTGTTTAAGGTGGTGTGGCTTGGTCGTGATAACCAAGTGGAAAGAGCACCTAAGGGAAATAAACTATGTCCGTGCGATGGCATAGTGAGTCCGAGGAAAGTAGTCTCTATAAAAGACCCATGGGAGGGTCACGAAGTTGGGCCGTGGATAGAGCCCATAGCAGAAGATGCTAAAGAGACGTACTAGGGGTGAACATCCTCCGGACTTGGCAAAGAAGAGTCTTTGCTATGGAACCAAAACAATACCTCAAGGAGGGAGGTAGAGATTCGATGATGCTTGGTGCAACAATCAACGGATAGGAGCAAAAGATGAGTGGCCAAGATAGGGCCGTGGAATCCCTTGGAAGGAATCCAAGTGACAAAGTTAGGCGAGGAACACTAATGTGTTGGACGCTAACAAGTTGCGGGAAAGGAAGTGTGTTTCCAAGGAGGGATTCCGAATTGCTCCGATTTGGCGAAAGTGGAAGCTCCAAAGGAGGGAGCGGTAAGGTAGCCAAATGATAGGGCGATGAACAGCCCTAGCACAAAGTATGATAACTGGAACTTTGACACGAAATAGGAGAGAGGATGATAGTGCCCTCGAGTAGAGAACTTCCTAGGATGGGAAGTGGAGTTGCACAAAAGGTGCAAGGCAAGGTGTCGGAGACACCTAGGAAATTGACTCCAAGAAGTCAAAATTCAAAGTTCCAAAGTGCAAAGGTTATATCGATAGAAATTGAAACTACTCGAGAAGGAGTAGTGGGATTGACTTAGAGAAGGGTCTCTAAGAGGTTTAGCGAGAACTAAACCAATAAAAGGAGAGAACCACTCCATGTGGTCCAATCAGTCTCTAAGTTGGGGAGACTACCCTCCTTAGAGGATATGCAAGGCATGGTGAGCATTTGGTGTCAAACCATTGAGGCATATGCAAAAGGCATGGTGAGCCTTCAATGTCAAACCATTGACAAATATTGGCTAAGTGCCAAGGATGGAAATGGTAACACATACGAGTGTTACTTTACAAAATGGTTTACCGTTCGATGAGGACATCGAACTTCGTCTATGGGTGGTGGAGTTGTGAGACACAAAATCCCTAGGCCCCAAAGTGGAGCCGGAAGGGCACCACATGGTAGTGGCCGAAGCGAGAGCCAAACGAGCGTAACACGTTTGGACCAGAAGCTCCGACTTGAAAAGTCAAGAGCGGGAGTGGAACTCCCAACGAAGTGCTCGAGGAACGAGCACGAAGCGAGCAAAAGGCAAGGCTCCAAAAAGAGACCCAAAAGGACCAACACATGAGACGTGGGAGTGTCCGAGATGGACTCGAGTTAGAGTCCGAAGTGGAGTCCGAGATGGACTCGAGTTGGAGTCCGAAGTGGAGTCCGAGATGGACCCGAGTTGGAGTCCGAAGTGGAGTCCGAGGTGGACCCGAGATGGACCCGAGTTGGAGTCCGAAGTGGAGTCCGAGATGGAGTCCGAGATGGAGTCCGAGATGGAGTCCGAGGTGGACCCGAGATGGACCCGAGTTGGAGTCCGAAGTGGAGTCCGAGATGGACCCGAGATGGAGTCCGAGATGGAGTCCGAGATGGAGTCCGAGGTGGACCCGAGATGGACCCGAGTTGGAGTCCGAGATGGACCCGAGATGGAGTCCGAGATGGAGTCCAAGATGGAGTCCGAAGTCGAGACCGAGACCGGGACCGAAACCGGGACCGAGACCGAGACCGAGACCGAGATCGGGACCGAGACCGAGATCGGGACCGAGACCGAGACCGAGGCCGAGGCCGAGACCAAGCCCGAGCCCGAGTCCGAGTTCGAGTCCGAATCCGAGTCCGAGTCCGAGTCCGAGTCCGAGTCCGGAGCCTGAGAGGGTGAAAGCCCAAAGCGTTCGTCTCCCAGACCCTGGGGGGTTTGGTGAGCCCCAAAAGTATAGTAGGGGGAGGACTGCAGTGAAGCCAGTTTGGCCAGGAAAGGCCAGTTTGGCCCAGGAAGGCCAGACCCAGTTTTGGGTGATGAGCTGCCCACTGGGAAGTCCAAGACTAGAGTGAACACAGACCGACAAGCGGGGTAGCTTGGTGAAGTGTTCAAGAGCCGGCTCTAGTTCCCCCGGGAGATCGACTGGCCGATGCTCCCAGTCCAAGTGTGGGTGGCACTACCTACTTGGATACCAGGTGTGGCTCAACGAAACCTCGCTCTAAGCCCATGGCTAGAGCACCTAAAGGCGAAAGGCGGGGAGAGTACCTAGGTGGCTCGCGTAAGGCCACGGTGTTCCGAAATGTTGTCCCAAAGGCCCAGACTGTGGAAAGGAAGAGGAGCAGTCCTCTGGGGTAGTGACCAAGGACACAGTCGTGTGGTGAGGAAGTCCCAGAGGACCGTGGGACTTAGTGGTCGGGCCTGTGGGTCTCGGTCCAGTGGCAGTGTTGGCAAACACGGCCAGGGGCAGAAAGGGACTTAGTGGGGACTGACAGAGCGATATTGGGGAAGGCTATTCCCCTTGTCGGTGGGCATCCTAAGGATGCTAAGGAGTGGATCTGAGATGACCACTCACGGATGGTTTGCCTAGTCTTGGGGAGCCAAGACTGTGATGCAAGGGGTATTGGACTACCAGTGTGGCAAAGGTGAATGGGCATGGCCTTAGCGTAACGGGCCGAGATGTCAGTGGTACCTTTGGGTGTCGGTCATGGGATCGGACACGTGGAGCACTTGGACCAAGTGCAAAGGTTGAGTGGCATGGATGCCATTCTCGGGGCTAGCAAGCCCCAAGTCTTAAATGGGACTTATGGAGGTTGTGAATGAGACTCCTCCAAGTGGTCGGAGGTGTGGTTAAGTGACTAAAGTAAAATGGAAAAATTAGTCGCTTACACTGACGTCCGACTCTCCTACTCCAAAAAAGAAGCTACTCGGTGATGCCATTGCCTCGGGTTCGAACACTACACCCACCAAAAAGAAGAGCCGCAAAGAGCAGAAAGAGCAAGAAGAGGCAGCAAAAATTGTCGCAGATAATAGTACTTGTTACTATTCCAATAAAGTATATACAATCGACGTGAGCCGTATCGACATCCAAAGCAAATACAACCACAGGCTAGTATCTGATGAGTGGGTGGAGAAACTGAAGCAGAAGATGCTGGCAAGTCCAGTAACACCCGACATCGCAGACGTGATCCCCTACTACCGAACAATGAAGGGCAAGACGAGGTATCCAGACTTGATTAATAGGAAGGTGTTGGACGATCAGAACATCCGGTTCTATGCCGTCTCCGGGCAGCATTCTAGCTTGGCGATGCAAGAGATAGTTGTGGATATTATGGTGGGCGAGGAGGTGAAGAAAGTCTTCAAGACAAGAGTTGTCCACCTGGTAAAAGGCAACTTGCCCCTCCGATCTATCATATACATCTCCCACGCGCAGAATGTCAAGCAAGAAACGTGCTACAAATCGGGTCTGCATTGGCATTGGCACGAACACGGAAGCTCTGGGTTCAACTGAAGAAGCCACAAAAACCAAGACAATGACGTGCACTAGCAACTAGCGCCTCGCAGGTAAGCCTCGTTGCATGTGGCATAGCATGTGGCCTCACGCCATTTCCATTGCAGGAATTCTCGAGTCTTCTCTCGAAAACACTGGGGGTCAATGACACACTCAGCATCCATAACATTCTACTCGCGACAAAAGTTGTTTTTGACAAATAGGTAGATGTGCTGAGGAGGTACCATGACGGGGAGTTACTAAACTCAATGGGTGTGGAGGACGGCCGGAAGCCCAATGATTTGAAGCTCAACGCCTTGCGTTTCTCGCGGTCTCTAGACAACGACGACCTTTTGACAGTGGCTAATGCTCTTCTACGTAGTGAGGTAGTCTTCAATAAGACCAAAATGACTCCCGGCTATATTGTGACATACGAGGACTTGTGCACGACTCTGAGAGCTCGTGCGCTATTGAAAGATTGGATCTTTGAGCAAGTGGCCGTGGAGAGGGTGAGCATCGACACCACGCAAGAGATGATGGAAGCGCTGGATTTGTCAAATGAAGACATCGACGAGTACGTGAAGGGGGCCCCCAAGTTCATCGATCTGCTGCGGGATGCCACGAAAAGTAAAGCTGAGAATTTGGATCAGTATCCAAATTTCATTAAGAGTGATGTCAACCGCCGACTTCAGAAACAGCTCGACCCCACAGCAGAGGCCTATCGAGAACCTTACCGGGTATACTTGAATTTGGATGAGGATCAAAGGTGGAGGAGTATCATTTCCCGCGGAGATGAGCAGGTCAAGAACATCTTTTGTGTGATGGACTTCACAAACGAGGAGATCACTCATGCAGACGAAGTCAGCTCCATCATTGACTTAATGGTGGGACTTGCGGAGGTGGAATCTTCAGTCCACTATATAATCTACGACTCCGAATCCTATCACAAGTTCTCGAAGGCCTTGAACGAGGTGAACGCTCGGTTGAAAGGCAAGGAGATGCGGGAGATCTATGGGATAATGGCTAAGAAGAAGATACCGACGAATGTTCGCATCTTCACACTCGCCTTTGTTATTGGTCCTGCAGCAGAGTGGGTCTGGAGTGACTTCCCAGCTTCGTTCGACAAGGCCGATCGAATTGATCTAAGGGAGGTCAATTTACCCGTGCCTGAGGAACTGAAGACGGCTATGGAGCTTTCGAATCCAAAGAAAGCTCCAAGTGCAGCATGGGAAATGCTCAGCTGGGTCTTCAACGCAATAGCGGGTGGGTCATCTGCTTCCGACTCCAAGGGCAAATGCACTGTCGAGTACAACTGCGGCGGACTATTCTTTCGAGCCGCACTACTCAAGGGTGTCCCGTGTGTTGCGGTGACAAACTCCATTGAAGAGGTGACTTCAATGGAGCATATAATTACAGTTGCCAAAGAAAAATAGTATCTTCTCTGCGAACCTGGTGAGTACGCACTTTAAGTTTAAATGTTATCTCACAAGCTCTGTATGCAGGAGCGTGGCCACCCCCAGATGCTGAAACGGCGTTAACAGCTACTGTTGAAGATACCCATGTTGGGCCGAGCTCACAACCTGCACAAGGTAAGGTCACGTGAGGCCTCACGCCATTTTGATTATAGATTGTTATGAATATTCAGACACAAGGACTGAAAAGCGCACTGGTGGCGCGTCGAAGAAGGACAAACAGACAAGCAATAGGAAAAAAGGAGGTACAAATTATATTTGCAATGGCGTGTGGTCTCATGCCATTCCTTACAGGAGACACTTCTTCAAAGGCAAAACAGGCAAGCACCAGCCAAGCTCAAACTGACAGTGGTCATAAAAAGTGAAAGCACGTTGGACAGTCGTCGGGATCAGAGGCGTTTGATTCGAAAAGGAAGAAGGGCAACGAAAAGATGATAGGTAATGCCTCGCGGTTATGGCGTGTGTGCTCATGCCATTCATTGCAGATCAAGGGCTGAGTGAAAGCAGGCAGTCACCACCTCCTGACTCAGATTCCTATGGTGGACTCCCCTTCCCCAATCTCAATGGAGAGGTACAATGGATGAGGGATGCTTTTCAAGTCAGGGCCATGTTTTTCTCATCTCGTCGTCTTCGAAGGGTGCAAGAACGTGCAGAAACCATGTTAAGACAGTTGGGTGAGGATACGGTCCTAGGTCACGCACTAAAACAGGCTATGGATGTCTTGTATTTTGAGATAGAGACTCGGCCAGATGATTTTCCCAAGATGGTCCTGGAAGAACAAGCCATCCAACCTAAGCAGCCTATGGAAGAAATGCAGGAGGGGGATGAGGAGCTAGAGAAAGATAATGAGCAGGAAGAGCAGAAGGATGAAGAGGAGGACAAAGAAGACGAGGACGAAGAGGACTTGGATGGTCCTCACAATGGTGACGATCACAATAACGACGACGACGATGATGACGACGATGGCCAGCCTGAGGTGGCCAAAGAGCAGCGAAGGAAGGTCATACAAGACAAACCATCAGGTAAATAATAGTACATCCATTCCTAACCTTTTACCATTTCTAACATTGTCCATGTAGGTCGCAGAGCAAATGGTAAGTAGAGATTATTCAATTGAATTTACAAACTCTAGCCTTTAGTGTCGAGGAAGGATAGTGCCAAGCAAGGGTCGAAACGTATGTCCAATCCTTCAGAATCAGCAGTGCACCCAAGTGATATCAGTCCTAGTTCCTCAATAGCAGTTGATGGTAAATACAGTATAGTCGATTCAATGTGCTAATGAGTTTGTTTTTAGTAGCACGGGAGGATACCATCTCAATCGAAGGGAGATATTTGGACATGCATATGGATCTGCCAGTGGACTCTACTTGCCTGCAAGAGTCATCAGAGCTGGTGGAGGCTACTATCCATATCAACGCCAAGCAAGCTGACCATGCTCCACTTGATGCTGCCCATACCACTGAGTCAATCTTGTCCACGTATCCAACTGACGGTGACCAGGCGCCATTGGACCCGCATGAGGCCGCCCCAGCTGCCGAGCCAGTCGTATCCTCATTTCCAACGGACTCAATGTGTGCCCAATCGTCTGACTACGCGCCGTTGGAACCTCCCTACACCGC
The DNA here is from genome assembly GCF_000143415.4 of Selaginella moellendorffii. NCBI lineage: Eukaryota > Viridiplantae > Streptophyta > Lycopodiopsida > Selaginellales > Selaginellaceae > Selaginella > Selaginella moellendorffii. The sequence continues at coordinate 2,166,325 of NW_003314278.1, forward strand.
CCCTGCTGCCTGTTCGGTCATGTCCACTTTGCCAACGGAGGCACCAGCTGAAATGGCGTGTGATCACACGCCATCGGAACCACCCCATGCCATTGTTGAGCCAGTTGTACCAGAGTCTACAACTGAAATGGCATGTGCCCACACGCCATCGGATGCAATTGACCCCACATTGCAGAGGAGAGTATTTCCGCCCTTCACGTTTCCTCAACCAAAACCCTCTCAACGACCATCGGGAGCACCATTCGCTAATATTGTAGATGGTAAAATTGACTTGTACCATTTTTTATGCTGACGCATTTCATTCCAGAGTCATGGCAAAGGTACTGTATCGTTTTTGATCTGAATGGTGTCCTTTTCTCCCATGAGCGTGGCTCGTCCTCGAATGTCACTACACCCTCCAAAGCCTGCGGTCGCAAGTTGGTCAAAAGAGACAGATTCACATTAATCACACGGGAAAAACTGTGGGATCTAATAATGACCATGCGACACTTAAAACAAAGGGCCGGGTTCAATTTGCAATTGGGAGTTTGGACATCCATGATGCGCCACAATGCATTAACGTTGCTACAGATGATGCACGATCAGACGCGAATAATATTACCATTTGACTTTCTCCTAACGCAGGAGGATTGCTTGACTATGGTCCATGTGAGGGGTAGCAAGCCCATCTTCGTCAAGCCAGAGGCTGTAGTGATGAACCGGACAGCTAGGTCAAGTGAAATCCTCATCATCGATGACTCACCGATTAAAACTGCAGCGAACACGCACACATATGCAGTGCACCCCATCTCTTGTAGTATGGAAACTAGGGAGAAGAAACCGTATGTTCTGGGGGACCTTGCAAAACGGCTTGGAGCGATGGTGATAGAGAACCGGCCAGTCCAGGAGGTGGCTGCAGAAATCAACCAAATGGCAGATGGAACGGTATATCAGAAGCCATTTGATCGGACAGACACCAGTCATCATTTATGGCATGTATATTGTTTAGCCAAGCACTATCCGCATCTCCATAATCTGCTCAACCGAATGGGTTCTTCGACCACTGAACATGAGCGTGGACGTATTAGAGAAGAGATGGCATTACTATTGGGTTTAAATCCTGATAGTGTGGAGAGTGATGAAATTCCAAGATTATTGTATAGGCATTGGAGGCAAAAAATAACAGTCTGAGATTGCATGTATTTATTTAAAAATGTAACTTATTATGGCATGGGGTTCCATGCCATTGTATTAATATTAAAAGACAATTCTTTGAGAGGATTTGCATTATACTAGAAGTGTTACAGCATGTTATTGGAAGTCTACAAAGTTGTTTTATTAATAAGGGGAAAGTAAAGATTGAATGGGGACTTGGGCTCCATCTAGACTCGGAGCAACTGAGCCAATATTAAAAGGATGGAAAGAAATTGGACGATGATGACAAGGAGAAGAGAGAGGTGAAGCAGTGGCAGGGGGAGGAGAAGTGATTGAGTAGACATTTCCTTGTTTAAAATAAAATTGCATGTGCCTCAATGCAGTTGAATTTTGTTATATTTATATACTATATAAAGGTTTGGAAACCTTATTTTACAAGTGGGATAATGACAATTCCCACTTTAACGAAATAGAGCTTCCACCAAGGTAGGGATATGGTGTCCAAGAAAGTGAGAGTGTGGCTGATCCTGCAAGGATCCACCTCCCCAAATTTTGAGGTGTTAAGTGAGTGCTCCAGTATCAGTTTGAAATTTCTTTGAAAGCTTCTTCTCATTTGCGAATCTTGACACCACAAATAGTGATGCGGAGCTCGCAATCCCCACTGACTCGCCCATGTGGCTGGCCAGTTGGAAGGGTTCTCATACAGGCTCATGAGGGCAGTCGGTGGGGTTTGGGAACTCTGCATGACTGCTCATGGGATCAAGATTTGTGTCATGGTGTTAGGAAGCTGTCAATCTGAGCCAGAGTTCCTTCGGCGTCTTCGTGTTCTCCATGAGCAAGTGACGCAGAAAGTAGCAGCCTTCATGGCCAACTTCCCAGTGTCTACTGTTGAGTGTGATATGTGCTACCTTTCTCAAGACTGAGGGAAGAGATCAATCGTTTTTGTAATAGAAACTTGTTTTTGTAAAGCACATCCTAGTAGCGTGATATAGATTCACAAGCAAGATTAGCAGCCTGGCAGTGGGGCTTTCGCTCTTGGTAACTTTCTTTTCTCGACTCCTTTGGATGACAAGCAGATGAAGATCACACGTCCAGGGAATGTTTTGTATCTGCTATAAATGAGATCTGTCCGGCCGATCATGTGAGTGTTTTTTTGAGTTCTTTTCTTATGAACGACCAACGCCAATGTTTCCAGCAAAATATCGCTGCGATAGAGAAGGAAAATATTTTCAGGAGAAGTTTTACAACTTTGAAAAGCTCGAATCACACGACAAAAATGCAGGTGAATCTATCTTCTTGTTCTCGATCAATGCATTTTACTGGCTTTCTAGTTCTCGAATGATTCGTGCTGTGTTTGGACAGGCAAATGAAGATCACATGTCCGGGAAATGTTTTCTATCAGAAGATGTTCGAAAGGAAAAGGGAGTTATTCAAAAGTCGTAGAGTCCTTGGGAGTGTGAACCTCATATTGTGATGAAGTCGAATAAGAGTATTCATTTCTGCATCAATTATCGTTTATTAAATGAAATAACAATTTTGGATGTGTACACTCTTCCTCACATTGCTGATCTTTTGGATCATTTAGGGAGAAGCCATTGGTTCACCAAGTTAGATCTTTCTTTTGGGTACTAGCAAGTACTAATGGCCGAAAAACATATTCCTAATACGATTTTTCGTATACCATTTGGTTTATACAAGTTCTTGGTGATGCCATTTAATTTAAATAATGCTTCAACAACTTTCCAGTGGATGATGGATAAGGTTATTTGCGATATGCTAGAGATGACTACTGACTTTATTGATGATATATTAATCCACTCAAAGGGGATATAGGAGGAACATGTTCGTGATGTTCGTAAAGTGTTGGACCAGTTATGGGAAGTTAATTTAAAGTTGAAACGGTTGAAGTGCATATTTGGGTCCAAAGGTACAACTTATTTTGGGTATTATATTTTTTATGAGAGTTTGCAAATTGATCTTAACAAATTTGTGGCTATTATAAAGTTCCCTACTCCAAAGTGTGTAAATGATGTACAGTGCTCCTTAGGCAAGGTGTAATATCTTAATCATTTTGTTGATCATCTTTCTGATTGCACTACACCATTGTGACTGTTATTAAAGTCGTTAACATCATCTTTCATTTGGTCTATAGACTATGAGTAGGTGTTTATAGATTTTAAAGAGCTATTGACGATTCCTTCGATTTTAGTGTATCCTAATTATACTCAACCTTTCATTTTGCACGTGGATGCTGTTGATATCGGTCTTGAAAGTGTGTTGATGCAAAAGAGCCTGAGTGTGCTTGGTCAGCACCATCCCATTGTATATATTAGTTATACATTACAACTAGTGGAGTTGAACTAATCCACAATAAAGGAGTGTTTAGTAGCAGTTTCAAGTTTTGAGAAATTTCATCTATATTTACATGGTTCTCGAATATTATTAGAAGGTGATCATATTGCAATTACTTTATTATTGAAATTAAAGAACTTAGTTGGTCATACTGCTCGGTAAACTTTGAAGCTTCAGATATATGATTTTGATATTGTTGGGGAGTTCTATGTTTGATGTTAATGCCCTTTTTCGAGCTCCTTTTCCTTCTTCACTCTGTTCTCATGTTTTTTACGACCTAATTGTTCCAACATTTGTGGAGTTTCTAGATGAGGATTCTGTGCTATCAACAGTTGTTGTACTTGATATTCAATGTCCACAAGGTGTAAAGTAGGATTTACCTTCTCTTAATGAGATTCATGAGGCTCAAAAGATTGAGTTGTGGATTCGAAGGCTTTACAATGGGTTTAAGAATCTTGCATCACTTGATGATAGCTTGCCATTTTAGCATTTACATTCTCAATATCACCTTGAGGATAGTTTTCTTTATTTTCTGGGGACAGATCCTGATGATAATTTATGGTTGGTGGTGCTTTCAATCTTTATTCTATGCTTTCTCCATGCCTACCATAATTTTCCTATTCTAGATGGGTATATAGAATATTACTATGTGACCAAGAAGTTGCATAGGTCTTTTTATTTGTAGTGCATGTGATCATAGGATGAGTTTTGAATATACTGTCACTATGGCTATTGGCTGGAAATGCGACGTGATGTTATTTGGTATGTGCATAATTGTGTTTAGTGCGAAGCTCGTAATATTCCCCCTTGTGATACGGAAGGATGGTTGGAGTTAATTGCAATTTCCTATCTATTTAAGTTAGTAGCGTTTGATTTTATAGAATTTTTTCCACAATCAACTATTAGTAATGGGTATGTCATTATTGCTTCTGACTACTTGACTCACTAAGTGGAAGTCAATGCTCTTGCTAGTGTATTTACAACTACTATTAGATACTTCCTTTTCAATTAAGTGGTGTTCCAGCATTCCTGTCTGGAGTAGATTCTTTCGGATAATAGTCCTGTACTTATGGTTGAGGCATTTCATATTTTGACGTCTCGGTTGGGGATATACCACACTTTCACCAACGCTTATCATCCACAGTCAAATGGTTTTGTGGAACAGCTCGTTTAGACCTTCAAAGGGATGATCGCAAAGTATATAAATTTTCAGCATTTGGATTGGGATGGTTATTTGCCATCTTTTCAGTATGTGTATATTATAGAGGTGCAAAATTCTATTGGTGCTTCACCATATAAACTCTTATATAATCATAATCTAATATTGCCAATGGAGTTGGGTTTACTTTCATGATTGCCATGGGCTACTAATGCTAAGTCGTGGGATTAATATTCGATGAGCATTTTTCCACTTATCCAAGTAAAGTCTATCGAATATTTAGGCTATGTACAAGTGGAATAACAATGATGTTACAACTCTCATCATCATCCATTTACGGAGTACAAAATGGATTTCTTGGTATTAGTCCATTTTTCCCATCTTACAGTATATGGTTTATCTAAAGGGCTCCTTGCTTAGTGAAAAGGTCTATATCATGTGTTGTGGCAAGTTGGACTGTAAGTTTATAAGGTTCAGCATGACATCTAGCAAGCCAATCCTTTAGAAATTGTGCATGTACAATGGCTAAAATACTTTGTACAAAGTGATCAAGAACAATTGACACCACTTATAGATCCATTGATGCCTCCTCCTAATGTTCTTTTAGATCTCAACCCATCCACAAAAGAACTCTAATGGTCTTTCATCATTATATAAATTAGAGTTTTTGGGCTAATGAATATACACATTTCTTGTATTCTCTTTTCGCACTTATATAGCTTCATTTAAATAATTGAAAAAAAATTATACTAATATAAATGAAAGTAACTGTTCTTCTTGACAAGTTCTAGATGCCCATCTTAGAAGCTCACCACTACCTATATTGATACCACAATGCTGTCTATAAGAGTTTCTTGGGCTTTACTAGATCCAGGTTTGCAATTGCTGACAAAAAGTTCCAACTTGGAAAAAAGAGTTATTCCATCTAAGAAAAGGAGAGAGAAATATATAATTCCTCTATGTCACTCAGATCATCAGGAGCCATCTGAATTTGCGGTCCTCTGCCCAAAATTCGCAATGCTCAATGGATGATGCGCCATTGATGAATCTCTGCCTTTAATAGTGAAAAAATTTGAAATCAACACGTGGCAATATATGGCGCGGCCGCGTAGAAGGAAAGAACCCTAAAAGGAGTTTCCTCAATATATGGAGCAGCCAGAGAGCAGACACCGCGAGGACGTGAATGCGCTGGATCCGCTCATCCTGGGCGGGATCATCCCGGACGTGGTGGACGATTTCGTGCCGTGCTGCGAGATGGCGGTCTACTACGGTAAGGATCAGGTCACAAACGGGTGCGAGCTCGCACCCTTTGCCACAAGTTCGCCCCCAAACGTGCAGATCGCCGGGAACTTCGATGATGGCTCTCTCTTCACGCTGGTAAAGCTCCCTTCCTCGCTCTTTCTCGCGATTCTTCTAGGCCTGGGTATAGTCGCATTCTTTGCTGGAAATTTTTCTAAAAGAGATCGTGCTTCTCTATTCAGGTGATGACGGATCCTGATGCTCCAAGTCCGGCTGAGCCATCACTGGGGGAATATCTTCACTGGTAAGCAGCAGCAAAGCAGCGCGGCTTTATGCCAGAATCATCACTTCCACTAAAACGAAGAGCCGTAGAAAACAATAGAAAGAAAAATCTCACGCTTTCCTTGGTAGGCTGGTGACTGATATTCCCGGAGGAACAGATCCAAGCAAAGGTAAGCCGCATTTCTTTCCTCCATGCGCGAGCGAGAAAATAAAATCTACACAAAAGAGAGTGATAGTTTTTCTCGACGAGCAACTACTATTTGAGCGCACTAATGCATTCGTTGCTTTGGTCTGTGTTCCTCGTTGACAGGGAAAGGGGTGCTGCCATATGAGAGACCAAAGCCACCAGCAGGCACGCACAGGTACACGTTTTGTTTATTCAAGCAAAGCAGGCCCATGATGGCACTCGCGCCCGTCATCCGGAGCAACTTTAGCACCAAATGCTTCGCTCAAGAGCACGGCCTGGGCCTCGCAGTCGCAGCGCTGTATTTCAAAGCACAAGGCATGGAGCCATAACAACTTGTAAGTGTCTACATGAACAGTGTAAGTTGCAAGCTTGTCTCCCAAAGTTTTCTTTTTTTACTAAGTTTTTCGTGCTCTTTTGCCCGACGAGCTACTGTGTGTGTCGATCCAGCTGGTGCTTGACGATTTACAGCGCACGCAGGAAAGCTCGAGCTTATCCGCAGTTTTGTTCCAGGAGAGGATTCAGGGAGCTCTCTTACCAATAAGTAACGAGGACGAAAAAGTGAAAGAAGTTTGGCTTTGGGTGGTAGCAGTAAAGCCGGGGGTCTCTTTTCGCAGCTCTCAGCCTCGGAGAGGAACTTGTTCCTGATCGTGTCTTGCTGCTCCAACTTGTTTCTGCGCGGAAGCTGCTGCGCAGAGATTTGATCCAGCACGCAGAATGCGACTTACATTGTACACTGACAGGATTTTGCTTTTTCGACATCAAATCGCGCGGGACGAGCTAGCTATTCTTCTGCTACTTCGTCGTATTTGCTACTACAAGAGCACGACGGATCACTGTTTGGATCACTGTTCAGAGAGGGGAAAAATGCAATTTTCCTGTTGTTTGTGCGATTTTTAAGTTTGGATAGAGCTTCCATTCTTTTGTCTCGTAGATCTTAGACCAGTTGGTAAAGCTTACACATTTTTTATAAGCGTCTGGATAGAACTGTATGTACATAAATTTATGGTCGCTGGCCAGAAAAGAACGCGCCAGCTAAAGAGAAGGGGATAGAGATTGACAAAAAGCACTCACCCCTTAAAAAAAAAAAAAAAAGGGGAGAAAAGGACTATGGCGGCTACTGCTACTACCGCTACTTTTGCCTGGCAAAACACTACTCGCTCTAACAGGAAGGACGGGAGATCCATCACCAAGTTGGCCTTTAACAAAACAAAGCCTTCTTCCTGGTGGGAGGGACTCTCCATAGCTACGCTCCACTCTAACCATGCCTGTCTAGAGAACAAACACTACTTCCTAGTGCACTGCAAGCAAAGCAAAGGATCGCTTTGCTCGGAGAGCTTTTCCACTCTCCTGCTTACTTACTACTCTATACTGAAGGAAAGGTACCGGAAAGGAAAAAAAACGGAGGAAAAAAGAGAAGACTCGACGTAGGGATGACTCCTGCTCCTCTAGCTACCTATGTAGTATTTACATAGTAGCGTAATCGTAATGCTCACCTCGGAGGAGATCCCCGCTGGTTGCGATGGGGATCTCAGACTCACCATTGTTGGAACTTTGGAACTTTTGAGAGTGGTGGTAACCAGCCAGCAGCAGCAGCAGCAGCGCTCTCTCTAGTTGTTGCTCCAGAGGATCACTCGTATCCTCGTGTCCTGTTGTTGACGTTGTTTTGTTAGTTGTATCCTCCTCGATACTAGTTGCTGGCTTTCCACAGCCCCAGTCTAGTAGTACTGTGCGTGGTCGTACTGGTAGTAGTAGTAGTAGTAGTAGTAGTAGTAGTAGTAGTGACTTTGCTAGAGTGGTTCTTCTCGGCAGCCAAGAGCAGCAGCAGCTGTTCGTTGCTTAGAAGGGACGGCGGAGGCGATGAACATCCCAGGAGAGATCCTCAAGCTCGATGCTTGGAGCGTTTGTGAGCAGATTATCAATGTCCGCCCACACGTTGCCACCACTGGCGGTGGTGGCGACGGAGCTATTCACCAGTGATCCGGCCCCCGGCGATAATAATTCTTCGCTACACACCACAGACGCGAGAGCTTTTTCTCCTCTAGAGCCCGCGAGCTCGAGGAGAGAGCCTGCGTCGGTGGTAGTGGTGGTTGTTGAAAAATTATCGGGGGTAGCCATCGCACGGTGATAGCAGCTGTCGCCATCGCCAGTAGTAGTACTCGTTGGGGAGACGCAAGGAGCGCTTGCGTAGCCGGCTCCTGTTCTTGCCGTCGCTGTTCTTAGTGATGTTGTAGCTAGCACCTCCTTGTTGACTGGAATCGCTTCCACGAGGTCCTCCTCCGCTACGTCCTTCTGAGCCTTAACTTTAGCCGCTGCTGTCGTTGGTTTGGATGCATCCAGCTTCGATGCAGTCTGCTGAGAAATCGCCTGTAGTTTCGCTTCTAGAGTCGATTGAAACGTCGTACTACTTCCTCCTCCTCCTTGATCTTGTCCACTCCACCCGGACTTACTTGCTTCTTGCTGCTGTGCACGATATATATGTTGAATCTGTGGAAAGTTGAGGCGTGCATACTCGCCTCTCAACTTGTAAGCTGCCTGGTCATACGCGTAGGCTGCGTCTTCGGCCGTGTCAAACGTTCCTAGCCAGAGCCTGGTTCGGTTCCTCGGCAGGCGGATCTCCGCCACCCACTTCCCCCAGTGCCGCTGCCTCACTCCTCTATACAGCTTCGAGGGCCCGACTCCAAGCCTGCGATCCTTGCTTACGTGCTTCATGGACTGGCCCCTCGGGCTCAGGTTCAAAGTCTCACTCCAGTATCTAAGCTGCTGCTGCTGTTGCTGATGGTTTAGTAGCTGGGAGTTTTTCCGATCAGCTGCTTGGTGGTGGTGCTGTTGTTGTTGCTGCTGCTGTTGTTGATGTGTCTGCTGTTGATGAAATAAGACGTGATTCTGTCTTTGATGCATGAGTAGCATCTGTTGTTGCTGCTGCTGACCCCATGCTCGAATCTGCTCGAGCTGTGACGCTCCTTCCTCATGGATCGCTTGCGTCATGAAAAGTGGAGCTCGAGCGATGCTCTCGGGGTACCAAGGCGGAACCTCTGGTGCTCCAGACGTGGACGTCGGTGACAAGACCATTGTTGGCCCGCTCGCTCCAACGAAATGATCGCAAGCGGCCGCCGGAAGAGGAACCTGCTGGTGTGGGACGGGCCAGACGCCAGCCCCACCCGCGATTCCAACGTTTCCGGCTTGAGCTCTCGAGGGAGACGGTGTCGTGGATCCCGCAGTGGAGGTGTCGAACACGTCGCCACTGCTCGAGGAGCTAGCTCCAACATTAAGCTGATGATGATGGTGGTGATAGAGTGGCGGCGACGGCTGTTGTTGTTGGTAACCGTGGAACCCCTCAGCAACATAGCCGGCTCCTTCTTCTTCGTACGACGAGGAACTTGACGACGAGTCGGAGCTGTCCGGAAGCTCCAATCGTGCTAGAGCTTCCACATTGTCAAAGTGCTCCAACGTTCTCGCGAGGTCCCCGTCGAACGCAAACTCCCGGTCGAATCTAGCTGCGATGGGTAACTCGGCGGTAGCTGTTGCCATGCTCGCGGAATTTCTTGCCATACACTACGCTGCCAACTGGATTTGTACGTTGGCTGATGATCTAAGGTTGGTTCTTCTGTGGCGACTGGCTTACTTGCGAAGCAAAGAAGAAGATCTTCTAAGGGAAGGGGAAAGAAGGAAGGCTTGCGAGAAATGGAAGGAAAGAAGAGCTGCTTGAGAAGTATGGAGAGAAAAGAAGATGAGCCTTGAAGATCTATGGATTTTAGTAGAAGAAACGAGGAGATCCTGGTCTGGGATGTAAGCAGGCACTCTACCAACTTGTAAGCTTGTGACTTGTACAAGGCAATGCAGCAAGAAGCGCAAGCAAATGAAGATGAGGTATATATGTGCGAGAGGATCAGTGAGAAGTCGGGTGCTTTTCCTTTTTTCTTTGCAGGATCTAAGAAACGGAGCTAAGCACAAGGGATGGAGTCCAGAGGAAAGCGGAGAAAAGAAGCTCCTCAGATGGGAGGCTACGCAGGGGCTACTAGACTAATCAAAGACGAGCAAGGAAAAAAAAAGGGATGGAGGAGCTTTGATGCATCCAGGGACAGGAAAGAGAGCCTAGAGGTCAACAGAGCTACAAGGATTTTCAATACGGAGGCTGCGAATTAGGAAGGGAGGAGGAAAAAGAAGAGAAATCTCTCTCTTGGCTGGGTCACAGATTCTCACACCAAATGCAAGGATGGAAGAATGCCATGGCAAGCATACAGACCTAAAACTCGTCGTCGACGCCGCGGGCGGTAGAATGCCTGCCAAGATCTCAGATAGGAAGCATGAAAGGGATCTGGAGATGCCAGGGAAGGAATTGGGAGTGTATTGTCAGTCGCCGCCACAGATCATTCCTCGAGCGCCGCCAAAAAATCGCTCTCTCGCCGCCTTCTCTTCCTCCTCTTCTTCTTCCGCTTCCACGAATTTCTGGCTATGGAGGAGATCGTATAAAAGCACCCCTTAACCTCGGAGGGTTTAATTGCCACGTCACCAAGTTAGTGACTAAGCCACGATTTAGGTCAGTGCGTATCAGGACACCTGTCAGGCGGGAAGAGTGACGTGCCGGTGTGGCCGCCACCACCAACCGGTGTATACCGGTGGACATACATTGCGGGCGCCGTATGTTTACTGATGTGACAAATTGGATTCTTGCGTATTGTCTGCTTGCTCACGTATAGCAATCCGCCGCGTGTCCTTTCTAGAAGTTGACTCAATCGCGACATGACGCGTGTCCGCGGGATTAGCGCGGCTTGAGCACCTGTTCCGCAAGATAAGATCCATGTCTGGGACGGGACGGGGGAGATGGTGGGACAGATGGCGCGTTCCCATTTGCGGGAGGACTTCCACAGGTACAGTTAGGGCGACTAGAAAACACACGCAATGTGGTTGGGAACTGACGCGTGGCGATCACTTTGTGTGGCTATGGTGGGAAGTTTATCTCAACGTCCATGCTATGGTTCCATTTAGTGTCGATCACGCGTTTCCATTTGCTATGGTGTTTTATATCATGTAGTTGACAAAATATGAGGCCATTAGAAGGTAAGAAGTTTGAGGCGTGTCCTTGTTTCTCTGCCACACACCCCAGGAGATGACAGCCAAATGGGGACAAAAGGCCGAGCTCTAGCGATGGCGACCCAAGAGGGTCAGGAGGAATGGAAGAAGGCTCATTGCACGATGGATGAATGATAGAGTCACAACACACACACTAATCGGGACAAACAGGAGAATTCTGGGCATAAACAAGCTAAAGTGTGTGTTTTAAAATCAATGCCGTGAGAGGGAGTATTTGTTTTTAACAATGATCGATTAAAGACTAGACGAAGAGTGGGACAAATCACATGCGTTGGAGGTATGTGTGATCGTGATCCGCCCGGAAACTTTTGCTAATCAGCGAGCACTGGAGATTGATGTGATCGACATCGTGCTGGTACTAACTTACTGTGGATGGATCACTCTCTCCAGATAAAAAATGGTGATACTATCATACAAGGAACTATCGATAAAGTCCGCCCAAGATCACTGGAGATTGATCGAGCTTGGTCTTGCGTCTCATCGCCTTCCGGATAACTAAAACGTCGTCTTTGCTGCCAGCCTCGGCATAGAGATGGGAGAGGAGTACGTACGGAGACTCGGCATCCACGCCGGCCTGGACGAAGAAGCCGGCGGCTCGGTTACCTCGCCGTACATCGCCGTGGCTCCGGCAAGCGCCCAGCAGCGCCATCCAAGCCTCGTAGTTTGGCTCGAATGGCATCGAGTTGACGAGCTCCTCGGCCTCCACGAGTCTCCCACTCCGCGCGAGGAGATCCGTGAGGCAGACATAGTGATCGTAGATGGGAGTGAGGCCATAGTCGCAGGAGATCGAGTGGAAGTAGCCCCTAGCTCGGTGGAGGAGCCCGGCGTGGCTGCAGGCCGAGAGGACGTTCACGAAAGTTATGATGTCCGGGACGAGTCCCTCGAGCTCCATGGCGAGGAAGACGTCGAGCGCGGCCTCGCCGTGGCCGTTGCGAGCGAATGCCGTGAGCATTGCGTTCCAGGAGACCGAGTCCCGGACGGGCATCTGCTGAAACACGGACCAGGCGCCGGCGGCGAGGCCGGATCGACCATACATGGTGAGCGCCGCGTTTCCCACCGCGACACTGTCCTGGAGGATCCCCGGGTGGACGATGCTGGCGATGAACGCGCTGCCTTCCTCGGCGTTCGCGATCCTGGAGCACGCATCGAAGATGGCGATGTATGTCACGGAGTCGGGGCTCACGCCATGTAAGTCCATGAGCCGGAAGACGTCCATGGCCAACTTGGTATGCCCGTTTCGGGCATAGCCCGAGATCATGGCGTTCCACGAGACAACGGCACCTTGGGCGAAGGCGTGAGAGATGGTATCTTCGAGCACGGCTCTGGCGTCGTCCACTCGACCACTCTGTGAATATGCCGCAATCATGGAGCTGGAGGAGACTGGGTCGCGGTGGTGGATTTTGTCAAAAGCTTGCCTTGCGTCTTCCAGGGAACCATTGACGGCGTGGGCTTGGATCATGACGTTGAGAGAGATTTGGTTGTGGCTGGGCATTCGTTGAAAGGCGAGCTTGACGCTTGCGAGACTGGCGTTGTGCGTAAGCGCTTGGAGAAGTGTGTTCCAGGAGACTATGTCTCTCTGGGGGCTGACGGTGAAAAGCACTTTAGCTTCCTCGAGAAGTCCCTTGGATGAAAAGAGCTGGATCATGGCGTTCCAGGTAAAGAGATCGCGGTGAGGCATGGTCTGGAAGAGAGCTTTCGCGTGATCAAAATGACCACCCGAGGCGTACGCTTGGATCATCGAGTTCCAAGACGCAACGCTTCTGTGCGGCATGATATCGAAGGCCGTCTTGGCGACTTGGAAGCCTGTACTGCTGGAGAACGCAGCGATGAAAACGTTCCAGAGAACAGAATCTCTCTCGAGCATGGAGTCGAAGAGTGACTTTACGTGAGAAACATGGCCTTTGGCAGCAAATGCTTGCATCATAATCGTTCCGGCCATGAGACTGATTTCTGGAAGATTGTCAAACACTTCCTGGCAACCGTCAAGGTTAGACATATCGGCGTACGAATTCATCAACGTTGTCCAGGAGATAAAGTCGCGAGAAGGCATTTGATCAAAAAGACCTTTAGCAACGTCAAGATGCCCAGATTGGGCATGTGCCTGAATCATAACATTCCATGCGGCAGTGTTTGGCTCAGGCATCAAGTGAAACAAATCTTTTGCTTCTTCTAGTTTTCCTTTCTGTGAGAAAAATGCAATGATCGAATTCCAGGAAACCACATCTCGACTCGGCATTCTCTCAAACGCTATCTTTGCCGACTCCAGATGCCCGTTGTGAGCATATGCACTAAGCAGAATGTTCCACGAGAACTTATTGCGTCGAGAGAGGCGATCGAACGCTGAATGGGCATGGATCGCACTTCCACAGCTGCCATACATTTGCACGACGAGATTGCCCAAGTAGAGATTGCCTTGGAGAGAGACATCGCTGAGGACCTGGTCGTGGAGACGATGTGCCTGTGGCAACGATTTGCACTGCCGGAGGAGAGAGGCGATCGATTTCTCGTCGGAAATGTGGCTGATGGATCGCGCAAACATAACCCAAACCCACGATTCATGGAGTTCTTCATCGCCTTCTCATGGAAAAACCGCAAAGAGGGTTTTTTCTGATGCTTGATGGCTGTGGCGGCGATGATCGGTGGTGGCGGTATCGGGAGAGCACGACTCCCAGCTTTCCACCGTGATGGGCGCTTTGCTTTCGATCCATCCTCTCCCCAGGTACTACTTATCTTAAGAGTAAGCACAACACGATCGATCTATCAGCGAGTGATCAAGCTTTGCCGATTCTCTTAGTTTGCTCGAGGGCGACTGACGATCCGGAACGCGCGCGTCGCGAATGTGGAAATCCCAAACAACAAGCGCATCGAGACATCGCTCCAGTACATCCACGGCATCGGCCAGACAACCGCCAGGCAAGTTCTTCTCGACGCTGGGATTCTAAACAAGAAAACGCAAGAGCTGTCCGAGAAGGAGCTCTCCAAGATCCGCGACGAAGTTGGCAAGTATATGATCGAAGGAGACCTTGTGAGCTTTCTTTCTTTCTTTTTGCCTTCTCTGGAGGTTGATCGATCAAAACTCTTGCAGCGGCGATTCAACCAGCTCAACATCCAGCGTTTGATCGATATCAAGTGCTATCGGGGGTTGCGACACCTTGCCGGATTGCCAGTCCGAGGCCAAAGAACACGAAACAATTGCCGGACTCGCAAAGGCAAGAAGAGAACCATAGCTGGCAAGAAGAAACCCACGAGATAAGTTGTGTTCAAGATGCAATCAACCGCAGCTTGCTTCCGCGTGTAGATTCGATATCAGAACATACGGTAGTGCATTCTCCGGATCCAAGCGATAAATTCTATCGCCAGCTCGCGATGCTCGAGGTCCATCGCCATGGCTCTTGCAAGCGGCCAGATAAGTCGTCCAAGTTGCGGGATCACTCGACAATGCTTTGATATCCACCGGCATAACTCCGATCAGATCCTCGGCCTCCTGGAGCTGGCCAGTTCGTCCCAAGAGATCCACCATGCAGACATAGTGATCCTCCCTGGGACAGATGTTATAGTCGGCTCGCATGGAAGCAAAGTATTCCTGTGCTCGTCCAAGCAATCCGGCATGGCTGCAAGCCGAGAGGATGCTCACAAAGGTGACGCTGCTGGGCTTGACCCCCTCGAGCTCCATGGCTTGGACGATCTCCAAAGCTCTCCTCCAGCCACCATTTTGAGCGAAAGCCGCGATCGCGATGCTCCACGACACTTCCGTCCGGTGAGGCATGCTCTGGAAGAGCTTCCACGCTCGGCCCGGCGATCCACACTTGGCGTACATGTTCATCACGCTGTTGGCAACGATCGTCTGGAGCTCCATGCCCGATTCCGCGACGCAGGAGTGGATGATCTCGCAAGTTTTGAGGCTGGCCACCATGGACCCGGCCTCGAGCACGCTGAGCAGTGTCTTGGAGTTTGGCTTGACGGCCTCGAGGTCCATCTTCTGGAAGACGTTGATCGCTGCTCGCCAGTCTAAGTTGTGGACGAACCCGGCGATGAGCGCGTTCCAGGCCGCGACGTTCATGCGGTGGTCCATTCGCTGGAAGATCTCGGTGGCTTTAGTCGTGTCCCCGGCTTGAGCGTAGGCCGAGATCATCGTCGTCCAGGTGATGGAAGTTCTGTGAGACATGGATTCGAAGAGCTCGCCTGCTTCTCTCGCCGCTCCAGCAATGGCGCAGGCCTGGAGCATCGCGTTGCAACACACGGTGGTCTTCTCCGAGTCGGGCATCGATTCGAAGAGTCGCTTGGCGTCGAGGAACCGATCGCTCTGCGCGTAGGCTAAGATCATCACCGTACAGCACACAGCGCTGTGGTATTTGAGACACTTGAAAGCTCGGATCGCAGCATCGATTCTCCCGTTTTGAGCATACGCTGTGATGATGGTGATGACCGAGGAGACTTCGCGCTTGGGGAGTTTCTGGAAGAGATCCTCCGCTTCGTGGAGGCGGCCGTTCTGGGCATACGCTTGGATCATCGCGTTCCACAAGAAAACGTTCCTCTGGGGAGCTCCGAGGAAGAATTCTTGAGCATTTTCTATCATCTCGCTGTCGGACATGGCCGCCACCATGATTGTCCACACAACAACGTCGTGCTGCGGCATTCTCTCAAACATCTCTCTCGCGAGATCAAAGCTCTTGTTCTGCGAGTAAGCGTGGACCATGGCTGTCCAGGCGATGATGTTCTTCCGCTCAAAGCGATCAAACAGTGATTTCGCATTGAAGGCATACCCGTTTTGGGCATACGCTCCGATCATAGTCGTCCACGAGACAACGTCCCTCTTAGTCATGCGATCAAACACAAGCTTCGCATTTTCAAGGTCGCCATTGAGGGAGTACGCCTGAAGCATCGCATTTTCGCAAGCTAGGCTCTTCCAAGGAAGAGACTCAAACAGGTTCTTGGCCTGCTCGATATGCCCGCCTTGGGCATACGCCGAAACCATTATAGTCCACGATACGGAATCCTGGAGTGGCATGGAATCAAAAAACTTCCTGGCTTCTTGAACATTTCCGCAAAGAATTTGGAGCTGAAGAGCGGAGTTTAGTGTCATCGAGCTGTGAGAAGGCATCCTTTCAAACAATTGCTTAGCGGGTTCTGCATGCCCGTGCTGGGCATACGCCTGGAACATCGCACTCCACGAGACAACGTTCTTATGCGGCATCAAATCAAAGCATCTCCTTGCTTTGTGAGGATCATCAAACTCGCCATAGACTGTGATCATCGCCGTCCACGAGAAAACGTCGCGCTCCGGCATCGTGGAGAAGATCTCCTCGCATTGACCTACACCGGCATTTGCTTGGAGCATTGCGTTCCACGAGACAAGATTTCTCTGGGGC
The DNA here is from genome assembly GCF_000143415.4 of Selaginella moellendorffii. NCBI lineage: Eukaryota > Viridiplantae > Streptophyta > Lycopodiopsida > Selaginellales > Selaginellaceae > Selaginella > Selaginella moellendorffii. Next base: position 2,183,138 of record NW_003314278.1, read on the forward strand.
ATCCTCAGGAACACGCTGTAAGATTCTTGAAGATAGCCATTTTGGGCATAGCCAGCAGCCATAGCCGTCCACGAAATAAGATTTCTTTCTGGCATAGAGTCAAACAAAGATCTCGTTTTGTCAAGATGCCCAAAATTGGCATATGCTGTAAGCATAACAGACCAAGAAACGTGGCTGTGCTCTGGCATATAATGATATATTTCTTGAGCGAGATCTAAATTACTACTAGCAGAGGCTTGAATCAAAGTATTCCAGGACATGTAATCCCTTTCGGGCATCATGTAGAATAAATCATTTGCTTCTTCCAAATGCCCTCTTTGGGCATATGCTGAAAGGAGAGAATTCCAGGTGATAGTGTCGCGCTCCGGCATTCTATCAAAAAGCCCTTTCGATTCACCCACAGCATTGTTTTGGATGCACGCAGTGATGATGATGTTCCAGGAGAAGGCGTTGCGGCGCTGGATCCTCGCGAATGCCGAGAAGCAATCGCGGAGGCAGCCACAGGTACCATACATCCGGACGAGGAGATTTCCCAGGAATGTGTCGCGTTCGGAGCCCATCACCTGGAGCTCGGCGTGGATTTGCCTTCCGCGGAGGAGATCCCTCGAGCTGCTGCATTGGCGGAGAATAGAGGCGAATGTAGCGTTGTTTGCTGGGGATCCTGGCGATTCTAGCCATGGCGGAGCTTGATACCTCAGAGAATTCGTGGAGGAGTAGCGCGCGACTCTCAGGCGACTGGGTTTTGGCGAATTCAAACGAATGCCGCATACGAGCATTCAATATTTAGGGTTCTTGGCCATCGCGCGTCGCGCTAGCGAGGATGATCGTGCCGCTATCGATGGCGATGTGAAAGATTTCCATGCGGAAGGCCGGGGCGACGAATGTAAGCGCTCTCTTGATCGCTTTGGATCGCATTTCACGCTTTTCTTGCTCAGTGGAGCAGCAGCACTCTTGATCTAGAGCATTTCTTCTCGGGAGATACCCAGTATCCTGCCAGTTCTCATCGGGTGTGCTTGGCGAGGAGGAGGAGCTCCTCGATTTCATGGAGCTCCAATTCGAGAGCTCCTTGCCGGGAATCCAGCCAAGGTTTCAGGTACTGCGACGACGGGCAGCTCGTGAGGGTAGAAAAGATTCTAGCTGCATTGAAGGTTTGCAGCAACTCCAAGGATCTCAAGCAGGGCAGGATCATTCACGCCGATGCCACTAGCAGTGGCGATATCTCCGACTTCTACGTTGCAAACAGCCTCATCAACATGTATGCGAAGTGTGGAAGCATGGCCGACGCTCGCAAGGTCTTTGACGCCATGAAAGCTCGCACCGCAGCTTCGTGGACCGCCTTGATGTTTGGCTATGCCGAGAACGGGCATCCGGAGCTAGCTCTGGAGCTTTTCCAGCGGATGATACAGCTCGACTACGCTCCAGATGCCAGGAGTTTGGTTGCTGCTGTCCAGGCGTGCATCAAAATGGCCGAGGCTGAAGATGGCAAGAGAGTTGGAGGTAAGAGCTTGAAGCTCCAAGCACTGGAGAAGGGAATGGCGATTCACTATGAAGCTGCGAAGTTGGGTGGGATGGACACGGATATCTTCGTCGGGAACACGCTCGTCAACTTATATGCCAAGTGTGGGAGCATGGTGGAAGCTCGCAGGATCTTTGACAGGATTAAGTTCCACAATGTGGTGTCTTGGACGTCGCTGCTCATGGGATACGCCGAGAATGGGGAAGGGGAGCTGGTTCTAGCGCTCTTCTCGTCGATTCAAGAAGAACGAGGGCCCTGCGCACCGAATGCTCGAACTTACGTCGCTGCTCTGAAAGCTTGCACGAATCTAGCCGAGGCCGAAGAGGGACAGCAGGTTGATGGAAGGATTGTCAAGATGAGGAGCCTGGAAAAGGGTCTGGCATTGCACTCTCGAGCTGCAAAGCTCGGTTTCGTGGAGAACATGTACCTGGCCAGCACTCTGGTGGACATGTATGCCAGATGTGGGAGCTTGCTCGATGCTCGAGAGGCGTTTGAGAGGATGCCAAATCGAGACGTGGTGTCTTGGAACGTTCTCATATTGCGGTACGTAGACAGTGGTGACGGAGAGCAGGCTTTGGAGTCGTTCGCTCGGATGAGCGGTCGAGCAGACTCGCTCAGCTGCGTTGCTGCCTTGAAAGCTTGCACAAACTTGGCTTATAGAGAAGAGAACAGAGAACTGGATGGCAAGATGGTGAAGGTGAAAAGCCTGGAGAGGGGCATGGCAGTCTACTCGCTAGCAAGACGAAAAGGCTTCCATACGGACATCTTCGTAGCCAACACTACCATCGACATGTATGGGAAATGCGGGGTCACAGCTGACGCGCGCAAGGTGTTCGACAGGATGCCGCTCCGGACTCTGGTTTCCTACAACGCTCTGATGCTGGGATACGCAGAAAATCAGGAAGGGAAGCTCGGGTTAGATCTGCTGGCAGAAATGGATTCAGACAGATCACTCTTGGAAGAACCAGATGGCCGGACTTTCGCTGCTGCTCTAAAGTCTTGCGGGAGTGAGGCATCGCTGCAAGCTGGAAAATATGTCCACGCTCGTGTCTGCAGCTCCAGCCTTGAGACGGATGCGGTTCTAGTTACATGCTTGCTTCACGCCTACGGAAAGTGTGGGAGTTTGGTCGACGCTCATCTGGTTTTTGACTCGGTTTCTGGGAGAGTTTTGGAAACTTGGACAGCGCTTATGGCAGGATACAGTCAGCTAGGAGACACGGAACAGGTATTCGATCTCTTTTATATGATGCAAGACGAAGGCTTGCAGCCAGACGGAATAACTTTCGTCTGTCTTCTTACAGTTTGCAGCCATGGCGGCCTCGTGGAGACGGGAAAAAAGCTTTTCCGCGCAATGATATCGAAATACAGGATTAAACCTTTCATCGAGCACTACCACTGCATGGTGGATATCCTGGGACGAGCCAACGAATTGGATGCCGCTCTAGCATTGGTGGACGAGATGCCTTTTAAGCCGAGTGCCGTGACATGGATGACGGTCCTAGGTGCCTGCGTGAAGTGGAAAAATGTGGCGGTCGGGAGGATCGCATTCGAGGCCCTGCTGGAAATCGACGAGAAGGATGCTGCGAGCTACATGCTTATGGCGGCCCTTTACCGCAGCACAGGAATGTGGAAAGAGCAGTCTGTGGTGGAAGAGATGAGAATCGCAGCACAGGCCTGGGCCAAGACGGGGCGTAGTTGGACGGATCAAGCTGGAATGGTTCATAAGTTCGTGCCAGATTGAAGCGAAGCAGGAAAAGACCTTGTAAACCTCTAAACGCATGCTCAACGGCGACAGAGGTAAATCTCAGTTTGTTTCCTTATATCGACCTCTTTGACTAAAAGCTTTTTTTTTTGCAGAGCATGCATTTGAGCAATGAATTGATTTGTTACCGCCTCCCTGATGGTTGGAGCTCCAGAGACATTGCAAAGAGAGTGCTAGGTTCTCCAGAACCCAGCTGCCAGTTGCCAGGTAGAACCAGGCTACCAGCTGCCAATTCTGGAGAACCCTTTCATCCTCGAATAACATTTTTCCATGTGTTTGTTAATGGTTTCGCCACAGCCTGTTAAGAGGCAGCTCCCGGGTAGGGCAAGCACATTCCCACCCAGAACGGGTGAGCCAAGCATTAGCCCGGCGAGCACGTTCTGGAGGGAACGAGCGAGGTCGTGCCTGGGAACAGCCTTAACAGGTTGTGGCGAGACTGTTAACAGACATGTGGAAAAATGTTATTCGAGGATAGTAGGGTTCTCCAGAATTGGTAGCTTGGTTCTTTAGAACTTGGCTGTTGGTAGCTAGGTTCTGGAGAACCTGGCAGTTGTCAGCCACGTTCTCGTAGAGAAACTGACTCGATCTGACGGTTGCCAATGGCTGGATCAAATTAACGGGAGAGCCATAACCCGTTAAGGTAATGCGGGAGTGCTATATTATAATTAGATGATTTTTAAGTAGTTTAACATGAGTCTCCATCATCACAATTTAATGTCTTGTTCTCCAGAACCAAACCATTCCCTTCCTAGTATATGTCCAAAGAGTTGACAATTCTTGGAAGTACATAATGGAAGTTTCTCCAATTCCAATTGCAATATATGCTCTTTGTTATTTGACTGTATGTATTCACTAAAGGCCAATCTGTAAAACCCAGTTTCCAGATGAAATGGTTTTAGAGCTAAGCACATTACTGCATTGCATAAGTAAATTTCCTAGATTGGTAACTTGAAAAATACAAGAATCCCCTTAACTAGTGAATCTATTTAATATTTGTCTAGTGAAAGGTGCAATGGAAATGCATAATGTACTTCTACCATTTTTACTAGTTGCAGAGATAATTATTTTGATTATATAAAACAAAATTGCAATCTATTTGTATAAGAAGCCTGTATTATTGGAAACCAATGCTTCATTAGACAATGTTGTTGGAGCTGGAAAAATTGGATTTTCTGCAAATTACAAGACTTTACAACATCACCTCCTTTTGGAAGGATAAAAGGCAATTAGAACTTTCTAGTTAATGAGCCAAGATCTGAAAGAATATCAGAAAAAGGCATTAGTAGATTTGTAAGTGGTGTAACTTGTTTTTGATCCTTTTATATAAAGTGCTTAAGCTATTATATATATACAATTTCTAGAGGATTGGCTTATTGAATGTCATATCAAATCTTGGTGCAATCCAACTTGGTGCAATAATTAATACCCTTCCACTAAATAAAATGCCTCTTAAACAAACTATATATTATAAAATTGGGAAAGCAAACCAATACCAAATGTAGCATATGTGGTTTTTACCCTTTATCCTATGGTGATTTACCATAGGATAACACCACGAAGCAGAACATAAACCCTCTTTGTGCCACATGACAGATGCTACATATCACATGCCACGTGTCCAAAGGAACGTGGTGTGGAACCCGAGGTTCAGGGCCTTGGGCCATTGAACGAAGGAACGATGCCAAACTCCCAAGCTTGGAGCCAAGGAGTGACGGAACCAAACCATGGAGCAACTCCCGAGCATACGGCCCAAGGAGCGAAGGGATAGGAGCCCGGAGCAA
>NW_003314278.1:2188492-2359603 GCF_000143415.4 Selaginella moellendorffii
AGGAACACATGCTTTGGGCTTTCAGCCCAAGCCTCCCTTAGTACCATAGTACCAGGAGTTAGTCTCTGGGACAAGTTCAAAACTTACTAAATATGGAATGTCCTTAGATTGTGAATTTGGACACGGAACAGACACCATTGTGTTCGGGCCGATCTCTACATTCCGTAGATATGCCAAATGAGCAAATCTAGATACAATCTAGAAATAGCATTTGGGACCGAAATGAGACTAACACAAAGGGCATGATAGCGAGGGTGTTTGGCAGACACGGTAAGCTATCATTTAGCGAATATTGAGGGACCAAACTCAATATCATGGGGGTTCCCAACACTAACAAATGCAAGTTAACGAATGAGTTTCTCTAACCAAGTCAAGTATGCTTGACTAATAACACTTAGGAATTCCGTCCTTATGCCCATTTGGTCAAGTGCACACGCGAGGACCAGTTTCTCAACTAGCTTAGGCGGAGACTAATAATGGGTCCAGAAATACCGACCTCCTACTTTCATGGCAGTAAGGTAAGAGTGTCCGTAAGGACTGGTCGACAGGTAACTTTCGATACCCAAAGTCACATTCGCGACACCAAATTATCCATTTTGTACTCTATAGGTGAATAATGGTGGGAATTATAGTGCTATTATTATCCGACTTATACATAGCCTAAGTGTTTAGTAAACTCTACTAATCTCAGAACTTAACATTGGCAACTTATGGCAATCTTAAAGATAAATTTAAATTTGTTAACAACTGTAACGCATGTGATCATGGGATGAGATTTGGATATATTATCACCATGGATCCTTGGAACCTTGGGGGATAAATGGGGATAAAATAGAAATTAAACCCGTGCTATTAGCTCCAATACCAACTGTAACACACTTTATTTCTCTCCCTTTAAGCCAACTAGAAAAAGGGCAATTGCTTGATGAGAAAGCCCTTAGTGGCTAAAAAATATAATATACCCTTGAACAAGGTATATTTCTACCCCTAAATTTAAAATCGTACGTATTAGGCATCCATGCGTACGTCCTTCCTCTTGTGTGGGAGTATCCATGGATGAAGGTATCCACCGTGCATAGGAGTGTGGTATAGGTGGATGACTAGCTATCTTACATAAAATAACTAATCTACATAATGGAAGGATTTGTAGATTCAGTGCGGGACTATAGTATGCTGGTTCCCCTTGGCTTAATAGGGGTTGTTAGTTAATAGTTCCCATTGATTAGTGGCTACTTAAAAAATATAATATACCCTTGAGCAAAGTATATTCCTACCCCTAAATTTGAAATCGTACGTATTGAGCATTCATGCATATGTCTTTCCTCTTGTGTGGAGTATCCATGAATGGAAGTATTTACCATGGGATTGCGGTATGGGTGGATGACTAGTTATCTCACATGAAATAGTTGGTTTACACAATGGAAGGATTGGTAGATTCAGTGATGAAATGGAGGTGTTAGTTCCTTTTGGCTCAATAGAGGTCGTTAGTTAATAGTTAATGAGGACATTGACATCTCTAAAGGGGGGGTGAGTGTAATGCATGTGATCATGGATCATGTGATCACTGTAAATCCTTGGAACTTTACAGGATAAATGGGGATAAAATAGCCACTAAAGGCTCTCTCATTAAGCAATTGCCCCTTTTCTAGTTGGCTTAAGGGGAGAGAGATAGGGTGTGCTATAGCAATATACCATATAAAAATTTATATAGTGAAACACTAATGGAACTTTGTACCCTTATGATATATATATACTAAAGAGACAATAAATAATCTCAAGTTGAATATTGAAAGTTTACATACTTTGCTTTGAACAAGCCATTTTACTAACCTATCCATCTGTTAATAACAAACACTCATGAAATTGTGGTGTATCACTGATTAAGATATTAAAATTTGAAATACTTTAGCCATAAATGCAAGACCATTATCTAAGAGAATTTCATCTGTACAAAATTGTTACAATACCACTTCATTGAAGTGGAAGTATCTAATAATAGTCATAGATACATTAGCAAAAGCACTAACTTCCACTTAGTGAGTCAAGTATTCAGAGGCAATAATGACATACTTGTTATAAGCAATTAACCATGGAAAAAACCCTATTAAATCAAATGCTACCAACTAAAAAAAATGTGAAACTACAATTGACTCCAACTGTCTTTTTATAGCATGAGAGGGAGTATTATAAACTTAGCACTAGACACAGTTATACACTTACTGGATAATATTATATTACATCTTTAGGTAAAATAAAGATTTATGTAGCTTCTTAATCATATGATAATGTCCCATGTGCCCGTTTAGAATAGGAGAGCCATAGTAAGCATATAGAAAGCATGGAATAAAGATTGAAACACCACTAACCATGAATGATTATTAGGATTAGTCCTCACAAAATAAATAAGGTCATCCTTAAGGCAATATTAAGAATATAAATGCCAAAATGACAAATCATTAGCAAATGATGCAAGATTCTTAAACTCATCATGAAGTCTTCAGATTGACAATTTAACTTTTTGTAAAGAGAAGGTAAATTTTGTTCCATATTTTGTGGACACTAAACATTAAATATAACAACTGCTAACAATAAAAATTTACTAAGGTTGGAACAACAACTTCATCAAAAACAAAAGAAAAGAAGAGAAAAGAGCTAAAAAAATGTATCAATATCAACAATAGAATATCCTAGATGATGAACAATTTTAAAGTTATATATTTAAGACTTTAGAGCTTATTTAGCAATACAATCAATCAAGTTCTTTTACTTTAATAGTAAAGTAGCCAGCCTGAGAACCATGTAAATATGCATGAAACTTTTTGAAACCCTAAACTACTATTAAACACTCCTCAGTCATGAAGAAGTTGTCACGAATGTGATTATGTGTATTGAAAGTTATTTTTTAGCTAATTCTTATAAATATTCTTTCTTTATTGACACAACAATAGAAGGTCGGTATTGTTATACCCTTTTCTAGTCTCCATTTAATTTAGTTGAGAAATTGGTCCTCGTATGTGCATTTAACCAGAAAAGTATAAAGACAGAATTCCTAAATGCTATTAGTCAAGTATACTTGACTTTGGTTAAAGAAACTCATTTGTTGGATTACACTTGCAATATTCTAGGGAATCTTACTCAAATGCTATATGATGACTATAGGGAATCACATCAAGCTCTGTTGTGCATAAGAACCCATAACCAAATTATTGTTAAAGGCTCTAATGTAATACTCTGTATCGGTAATTACTACAAGAAAAGGAACCAAATAGAATACAAAGAAAAGATAGGAAAGTGAAGAAGTTTTAGAGCTCTAGGATCAAGGGAAAAAGATGTGAGGAAATTTAATCACAAAATTGAGAATTCAACCCTAGAAAAGTGGTAGAAAGAATTAAAAACAATGAAGAAAAAATAAAAAACAAAGAAAAGAGCAATAATCCAAGAATAAAGCACTAATTAAGATTGTAGGTTTTGAGGTTTCTAAACTTCTAAAAAGTTTCTTAAATATCATTATCATGAATGTGACTTTAGGTGTTAAAATATACTTATCAACCAATCCTTATGGATACTTGTTTATTACTATCATGACGGTAAAAGATTGGTACAATTGGATTTCTTTATGAACCCCTTTTGTGCTAATGGAATTTACTGAATATCTCTATTGTACTTAAACCAAACTTGTGCTAGTGAAATTCACTAAATATCTCTAATGTACTTAAACCGAATAAATATAAAGATAGAATTCCTATAAAGGATATTGAGTGAATGACTACATCTTGAACAGAATTATAAATGCAGTGATTGTAGATCTAAATAATCTAGATACGTTAAAATTATATAGTTTTTGTTATGTTTTATATTTTTGGTTCTTAAAGAATTGATGTTATACACTAGTCAATATGATCTTCTCGATTGAAGTTAACATTGAAACTTACTGCACAATAAAGTATTACCTATATCTGAATTACAATATTTAAAACTTGGTGTTTACTTTGTTTTTTTTAATTTTTTATTCTTAGATATCACATTTCTAGAGGTAAATTAGAGGTAGATAAATATATCAAATGACATCCTAACTCCTTGATTTTATGTGTTTTGATCATATATATATCTTTTTATTATGAGTTTATTGAAGGAAGTTTGAATTTTCCCTCACTATGATAGTTTTTAATGGCATTTTTATATGGTTTTAGATGTGATTTTATATCAATTACCTGAAGTTGTTTTTAACTAGGTTAAGGTTATGTTGGTGCAAACTATATAAATAAAATAGTTAGAGAGCTTTAACAATATACCAAGAATCTACATATTTGAAATATCTATCTTGCAATTCTTGGTGAGTGGTGTTAAGTCATTTTCTTACTTGCATAAATAAATAAACATTTTCAAGCATGTACAAGTTAAAAGATCATTTCTTTGCAATTTGAAATTGGTTACTATAGACTTATAACAACTCTACCAATATAGCAAAAATATATCACTATTCAACTTTTACAAATAAAAGATTGAGTATAAAAGAATTTAACTTTATTATAGATTGGATGGTTGAGTGTGATAGGAATAATTAATCACATTGTAATTTATTTAAATAGTCATATAGTCTATAAACTTTAAGTGGATAATTATTCGAAACAATATATCAGTGAACAATAATCTAAGTTATACACTATGTGGGTTATTAAAAGTTATGTGAAAAAGCCATATGAAAGAATTGGTGCACCAAAGTAAAAAAATACTATATAAAAATTTATAAATAATGCTATAAATTATATAAAAAAAATGATACCAAAAACTTACCACTTAGATAACTATATACCAATTTACACTTTATACAAAAAACTATACAAAATCCAAAAATCACTTTATTTGGTTTGTTATATCACACATAAAGTGTGTTGTGGCACTAATCAATTTCACTCCAGCTTCATGAGCTTGTGAGAATAAATCATAAGCTACAAATGGGAAAATGAATTTTTTTTTTACCTATATGTATGCACTAGCATCCTTGGGAAGATAGTGACAATGCATGATAAATGTTAATAATATATAATATAAAATTGTGAGAGAGAATTTATTTATCAAAAAAGAAAACTTGATCTCTTCACTTATGAAAGTATTGAGCCAAAAGTAATAAATTTGTCCCAAAAACAAGATTTAAAATAATTTTTTTTCTTTTTTTATCTTCAAATAGTGATATGAAATGAAATGACACCATCTTTATTATTATTGTCGAACAAACCATTTAACAACAATTTTCTTTTATCTCATCATTTGCATTGGAAATGTTTCATTTATTAGCAATGAAGCAACCAAGTAATGATCCTAAAATACAATGACTTTTAGAATATGTTTTTCTCTTTAGCAAGAAAGCCACTTCTATATCCTTCTCAGTCTCAAGAATATAAATAATTAATTTTCTTGAAAACAAACTCTCCATATCCTTCCGTGTGAGATTGAAAGAAAATTATAAGTTTATTAAATGTTATCCCACTTGTTTTTGGGTACACATAGAGGATGATAAAGGCCAACAAACATCTAATAATTAATTTTGACATTTTGGCATGTCAAATAACTATGTATATACTTCTCAACATTTCCTAAGCTAAAAAAAATGTTTTTTCACCAATATACATATTCTCTATACCCCCAAATACCCAACACTTAACATATCATGACAATCAATTAATATTTATTTGATGAGTTTATAAACCACTATAATTATATTCTTTATGCTCTATGCTTGTACCAAATGTAATGAACATCTTCTATAAAATCTCTTGCTAATGAGTAAGGTCGCCTTGAAGATCATTTTGATGATTAAAATATTGAAGAGACTGATAGTCTAAATCCATATAAAAGTTTGATTCATATAAATAATATCACCATTCCTTCATAGTAGCAATCATGATATACAACTTCTTATCTTAAGTAGGCCAATTTTGTTGTATGGCATCAAACTTGTAGCTCATGTACAGCTAACTAAAACTAATATAGCCCCAATAAAAATATCACTTACATTTATCTTGATTGCAAGAGGCTACTTAAGATAAAATTCTAACCATACCAAGGAAACTATGGTGATCATGTATTGTTAAAGGTATAGATCAATCAACCATAACTTGGATTTTTGTAGGATTAATTCTTATACTATGCACTAAAATCAAATGCCTAAAATATTCAATCTCCTCTTAAAAAAACTCAGATTTGGATAACTATCTTTCAAAAGTTGTAAAATACTTCACACATACATTTTATATTCTTCCATTATACAGTTGAACATTAGAATATCATCAAAGTAATTGATCACAAACTTTCCAAAGTGTTAAACTTGATTCATCAATGCAGGAGCATTTGTTAAACTTCACCAAATACTTGTAATGACTTGTCCTTGTCTAGAATGCCATCTTTGAAACATCCTCCGGTTTGATATAAATTTGATGATACCCTTGCTTCAGATCAATCTTTGTAAAATATTAAACACCACAAATGTATTTACTACTATTAACTATTTTAAGAGAAAGAAACTTCCCCTTGTTGTCTATATCAAGTTTATCTTATATGATGTGTGAAGCTTCAATTAATTCCCCTTTACAAGAATTGTTAAATCTAGATGTGGTGACACAAAGATGGCCATATGAATATAAATGATAAAGAAAATCATCAATATGGGGGATTGGGTAGATATTCTTCATTGTCTTATTATTAATCCCTTGTAGTTCATATAAAGACATTATATACCATCTTTATTTTTGACCATCACTAGTGAAACAGCCCAAAAAGACTTGTTTATTTGCGCTTCTAAAGGTATTTAACAAGCTATTTATTGATTTACTCATTTTTAGGGGGATTAATATGAGTCAACTATCAATGATAAAGAGTAGCTCCAAGAACTAAGTAAATCTTATAGGCAACTCCAGAAAAATGTCATAAAACACCTTATAAATGCAATTCACACAAACCCTATACAAACATACTCCAACTCAAACATAATTATATTAGAAAGAAACAAGTATACCATGAAAAAATTAGCTAACTTCACTAATTCTAAAGCATTAATCAATGGAATATCAAACCACCAACTTCAATATGCAAAATATTACACTCCCAATCAATCCCTAGCTTCCTGTCATAAACCCATTCCTTCCCAAGAATACATCATCATGGCTTCAGCAAGATTTATTAGCATGGTCCTTTCCAATTCAAACAGCATCTCCTTCATCAGCTCTCCAGCCCAATGCAAAAGTGCTTGTCCCAAGAGATCGACAATGCCACATAGTGGTCTCTGAGTGGAGCGATTGCATAGTCAGCAACCATGGATCTGAAGTACAGGAATGGCTGCAGGCTGTGAGAACACTGACAAAGGTAACCACGTTGGAGAAAATCCCGTGGAGTTCCATGGTTTTGTGGAACTTGAGCACTTGGAGTGTATGCCCAGTCTGAGCATTCGACACCATGCTGTTCCAGGTGACCAAATCATGCTCTCATCCTTGCAAAAACCTCCATCGCTTGATCCACACGACCAAATTGCCATACATGCTGATGTTCTGATGTCCGACAAGAAAATCTTTCCTGGAATCGTGGAGTGGATCAACTTGCCCTGCGCAAGATCAGGGATGGCAGCACAGGGATTCAGTGACAGAACAGGTGGCGGCATCAGGAGAATCAGCTTGAGCAACCGGAGAGCTTGGTGAGCATCGCCGCTGCGAGCGTTGGCACAGATCATCACGTTCCAAGAGACAACGTTTCGATCCAGCATCCGCTCGAACCAGATGCTGGCCGTCTCAAGATCACCAGCCTGGTAGAATCCAACCAGCATCGACGTCCAGGAGTTTACGCACCACTGAGGGATTATGAAGAACACTCGGCAAGGAATGTCCAGCTTCTTTGCGATCACGTATGCATGGAGGAGGCTGTTCCAGCTTATGTGGTTCCTCTCGACCATCGATTCAAAGCTCCTCTCGGCGTCGAGCACGGTTTCGTCCTGAGCAAACGCATGGAGCATGGCGTTGCAGGACACCACATTGTGCTGTGGAGTTTTAGCGTGAGCCTCCCTCGCAGCGATCAAGTTTCCAGAGTCTCCAAATCCGACCAGCATGGTGTTCCAGGAGACGACGTCCCGAACAGGCATTCCATCAAACATCTCTTTTGGGTGATCCAGGTCGCGACAGTGAACATACGCCGCAAGCATACAATTCCAGCACACAACGTCCTTCTATGAGAGGCTGTCAAAGACGCTCTTCGTGACTTGCATGTTTCCATCCTGAAATAATAGAGCCGTGCTGGCAATAACGCTTTTCGAGCCCATCATCTGATAAAAGCGCCTCGCTTGTTCCAGATGCCCAGAGCGGGCAAAAGCCCTCGATCATCACAGTCCATGACACTTCATCCTTTTCAGGGCTGTTCTTCATCACTGCTTGATCTAAGTCACCTTCTTGAGCATAGGCTGAGTTCCAGGACACGACATGGTGCTCGGGCATTCTGTCAAAGGCTTCACGAGCAGAGACCATCCCGGGTATACGCCGAAACGATAGAGTTCCAGGACACCAAGCTGGTAATTGGCATCTTGTCAAAGAGAGACAAGCTTTCACAAAGGCGACCGAAGTTGGAAAACGCAAATGCCAGCGCGTTCCAAGACACCACGTCTCATTCCGGAGACAAATCAAACAAGATCTTCGTCGGGTACGGATGCCCATAATGGGCATTTGCTCCAAGAACAACGTTCCAAGAGACAGGATTCCACTGTGGCATGATATCAAGAATCTCTTTAGCTTGGGTGGTGCTGGAGGAGTGAAAAATGAGGAGAAAGTTCCAGGAGTAGATGTTCTTGACATGGATGGCCTGGAATGCGCTGCACGCGTCGTCATCGTAGCCACATTTGCCATACATGTCCACCGGCAAGTTTCCCAGGTACGTCTCTTGCAACTCTTCTCCAGACTTGTGCCAGATCCAAAGATTGCACCAGGGCCAGCAGCTGCACCGCTTGATCGCCTCCAATGAATTCCGGAGAGATACTTTCTAGTCAGTATCTTGCTTCAAAGCATATAGTGGTCATATAGGGGAACTTTGCTTCTAGCGTTCCGTTACTTTGATGACGTGGCTGTATCAGAATAGAAGAACAGAAAAAATAATAAGAGTATTGGCACGAATCTTCCAGATTTGTCAATAGAACTTACCAGATATCTGCCACTCTGCGAGGTATAAATGGGCGTGGAGCTCTTCCAAGCCTCCATTAGCTTCGTTTTAAGCTATCGATTTTACAGTCTCTCCTAGCTTTCAAGTAAGTAGATTGAGGTGATGGCGCTCTTCTTCTACGGCAATGACAATGGTGTCTTCGATCCCTTCCTGGAGCTCTCGTCCATCTTGTCCGGCGGCGGCGGCAACGAGCCCTCCAAGCAGGTAGCCAGGGACGCGAGCGCCGCCGCCAACACCCGCGTGGATTGGCTGGAGACGCCCGACGCGCACGTCTTCAAGGTGGATCTCCCAGGGCTGAGCAAGGAGGAGGTGAAGATCACGGTGGAGCACGGGCGCACGCTCCAGATCAGTGGCGAGAGGAAGATGCACGAGGCCCAGAAGACCGACAAGTGGCACCGGGTGGAGCGCCTGTTTGGCAGCTTCATGCGGAAGTTCCGGCTGCCCAAGAACGCCAACACGGAGGCGATCAAGGCCCAGGTGGAGAACGGGGTTCTCACTATCGTCGTTCCAAAGACTGCCAAGCCGGAGCCGAAACAAATCCAGGTGGAGTAGAGCTCGTGGAGTACCTAGAGCTCGCGGACGAGAAGAAAACTCTGCCTTGTATAGAGCAGTGTTGAAAACTGTATAGAGCTTGCTTTTCGAGTTTTTAAGATGGGTGTCTCCATCCTTGGTTCTCAGAAGATTTTCAGCACTGGAACTGGGACTGGAATGCTCGATCGTTCCAAAAATCTTCCTCCCAAGGATTTGACGAGGCAGCCTCTTCCGGGTGTGGAGCCATCTTTCATACTCGATCGTTCCAAACTCATTTGACAGCGTATCTCTTTGGAGGCGGAGCCATCGTTCATACTCGATCGCTCGAAGCGTTTTCTTCCAGGTTCGTCCACTCAAAAACAGAGTTTGACATAGCAGCCTCTTCCAAAGTCTTGGATGTGGAGCCATCGGGGAGAAAGCCTCTCGCCACCATCTCGTCATACATCGCCATCGCCTCGGCAACCCGGCCCCCATGGATCATGCTCACAATCAGTTTCCTGTACGCGAAATCGTCCAGCGCAACGCCCTGGCCTCGCATCGCATCCAGCACCACGCAAGCATCGTCCATCCGGTCGCTCTTGCACAGGCCATCGATGAGCGAAGTATACACCACCACGTTTGGAGCGTGCCTCTTCCTGCTCATCTCCACGACCAGGCTCCACGCGTCGTCCACTCTTCCCACCCGGCACAGCCCAAAAACCACGCTCCCCAGCGTCACGTCGTTTGGAAAACACCCGAGGCTCGCCATCTCGTCCGCTAAGTCACAAGCTTCTCTCACTCGGTTCGCCTTGCACAGCCCATCGATCAAAGTGTTGTAAGTCACCACGTCGGGGACGTAGCCCCGAGCGACCAGGTCCGAGATCAAGCTCACGGCCTTGGAGATGCTGCCGTCCTTGATCAGCCCACCGAGAACGATGTTGTACGTGAAGAGCGGCGGAACCATGTTGATGGAGACCATCTCTGCGAGGATTTCCCTGGCCTTGTGGACGTTCCCGGCCCTGCAGTAGCCGCTCACCAGGCTGCTGTACATCACCACTCCTGTTCTACATCCCCGGACGCTCATCTCTTTGACGAGCTTGTGAGCCTCTTCGATCTCTCCCGACTTGCACAGGCCGTCGACCAGGCTCGTGTAGGCGATCACGTCGGGAATGTAGCCTTGGCGTACGATCTCTTCCAAGAGATAGAACGCGACTTGGACTTGTCCCACCCGGCATAGCCCGTTGACGAGGATGGTGTACGTGATCACGTCCGGGAGGATGTTCTCCCGGCACATCTCTTCCAAAACTTCCAGAGCCCGCGGGAGCATGCCGGCCTTGCAGAAGCCATCGAGCAGGGTATTGAAAGTGACCAAGTCCGGGCTGCAGCTCATGGTTTTGAGGATTTCGGCTGCCTCGACGACCCTGCCGGCCACACACAGCGCGTGGATGATGCTGTTGTACGTGATCACATCGGGAGCCGGGCCTGCGAGCTTCATGCCGTCCAAGATCTCGAGAGCTTCTTCAACATCGCCATCTTTGCAGATCCCGCTCACGAGTATGTTGCAAGTCAGCACGTCGGGGTTGATCCCCGCGGCTTTCATCTTCTCTCGGAACTCGCACACCTCTCGGATCCTGCTAGCTCGGTAGAACGCGTTGATCAGCGTATTGTAAGTCACAATGTCGGGAGCACTCTTCCCTCCTCTCCGGATCATCTCCTCCAGCAGCTCTCTCGCTTTTTCCAGGTTTCCACTTTTGCACAAGCCACTTATAACCGTGTTGTACGTGAAGATGTCCGGATTCACTCTCGAGCTCTCCATATTCTCAAACAACTTCACTGCTTGATCCGGATTCCCGTCCTTGAATAGGCCATGAATGAGAAAGTTGAAGATGTAAACGTCTGGAGCAACTGAAAACTCATCGAGAGCGCGGAGAAACTCCAGTGCTCTCGTCGCTTGTCCTGCCTTGCAGTTCCCGCGGATCAAAATCTTGAAAGTCACCAGGTTTGGCGAGCAGCCACTGTGAAGCAAATCCTTGTAGACTTTCCCTGTTCTAAACTGGTGTCCACTCTTGACGAGGATATCCAAAAGATGGTTGTAGGAGTGGACGTCGTGCTTGTATCCGTCCTGTTCTCCGGCCCAGTCGAAGAACTGGATAGCCAGATCCGGCCTGGAAGATCTTCTCATGACAGCCACGACCACATCCGGGTCCAAAAGCCGCGAGCATCCATCCAGGAGCTTCCGAAGATCATCGCCCGGCCTCTTCCTTCTCAGCAGCGACGAGATAAGTTCCACGGAGCTCTTGTGGATCTCAAACTCTTCCGAGGTGTAAGTCCTGATGTACGCCTGGAGCGCTTCGCTGGAAGAACTCCTCTGGCTGCCGCTGTTAGCTCGAGCCTGGATTCGAGAAGCCGCGCCCTTGAATCGGAATGCCGCGAAATGGCCCTTGGCGGAGCACTGGAAGCAGCGTTTGTGATTGTTCTTTGGATTTCTCGCGGCATTTGGAGATGGATGCTTCCTGCCGAGGCAATCCATCCGGAATGTAGGGTGGAAGGAACATACCTGGACGAGCGAGGGAAAACCAAAACCCTAAACCGCAAGAACTCCATGGCCATGCTTTAACCACGTAAGAAGTATTTTGGATATAAACCAGTGGCGAGAGATTTTTTGCCCTCGTCCTCGCGAGAGCGAAAGAGAGCGAGGGCGATTGTCAAGGCGGCAATGCTGCCGATTGAGGCAGAGCGATGACGCATTTGCGATCGCATCTGGCGCCATTGCAACAGATTCGTGCTCATGCCGATCTACAGAAGGTAATCTCGATTCTTCTGACACCGACATTCTCCGGAGAGAGAGAGAATCTCTTGCGCTTCTCTTGCTCAGTGCTCGCCGCCGAGAATCACTTCCAACGTCAAGACGAGCTTGAAGCTTCTCACAATGCTCAAGGTACTATAGGCAGCTCTCGTGAGAGAGAGTTTCTACCGTGTGATTCTATCTCTACGCTGTCGTTCTCTTTTCAGGAGCTTGGAAACAACGCAAACAAACAAGCCAAGCCAGCCACAAGCTACAGGAAGAAAAAGGTGGACAAGAAGAGCTTGCCTGAGGATTTTGAGAGCTACGAGGATCCGGCAACACAAGTGATCGAGTAAGATGTTTGAGCTAGAAGTTTTTCTGGTGAGCTGGGGAATTCTTTCTCACGATACTTTCCCTGTGATCCAATCCAGCTGCGGGAAAGAAATCACCATAATTAAACCGGTGCTTCTCGTGGATGGATACAACATGTGTGGCGTCTGGCCCAAGCTAAAGAAACACTTCGCAAGAGGTGATCTTCTCAGTGCGCGAGAGAAGCTTATTGACGAGCTCGTCACCTTCGGCGCAGCAAGAGGTCTCTCTTGTTTTGTTTTCTCTTCTTTATAACCGCAGCCCTCGTTCTAGCTGGCAGGAATGAAAGTGGTGGTTGTTTTCGATGCAAAGGAATCGGGTCTGCCATCACACAGAGAATCCAGAGCAAGGTAGACTCCACTCGACCTCTTTCTATTCCTTTTGGTTTCTTTTTTTGTCCTCTGGGATTTGATTACGCTTTGTTTCTGCAGTGTTGACATCGTGTTTGCGGCCGACGCTTGCGCCGATTCATGGATCGAGCGTGAGGTACTTTAGATGATTCCTGCATCATGGCTACATAAATTTCCGCTTTGACTGATATCTTTCGGCAGGTCTACTTGTTGAGAGACGACGGCTGCCCCAAGATCAGAGTCGTAACGTCCGATTCCCTTCATCAGCAGGTTGCAAACGGCGCGGTAAATTCGTGAAAGTCAGAGAACAAAACAATGGCTTATTTTCTGCAAAGATTCTTACTGGTTTTTTTCTCGGGTCTTTGACAGGGTGCGTATGTATGGAGCTGCAAAGGTTTGATTGGAGAGGTGAGACGCTCACCTCAGCTTTAAAGCCAATGGCTTTTTAAGTTCCTGAGCGTTTCAGTTTGCTTGTTTAGATCAAGGACGTGAGGAAAGAATTGGAGCAGCTGTTACATTCCGACAGGTGATGTTTATATCAGCAAGCGCATTGAGTCAATCACCCAATCTAACATTGTGACTTTTAGGCCATACTCGATGGAAGGCAAATTGCTAGAACACAACTTATCCCCCGACGTTTTCACCTCGCTCCAGGCGCTCAAGCAAAGGCTCAAGATGGAAGAAGAGCTACAAAAAACATAACAAAAACAAAAAAGATCCCCCCGGCTAACGGTATATTCCACGCCCGCTGGTTATTGGAGCATATTCCGTCAGATTCCCCCCAAAGCCCTAGAATTTTTAGCTAAGCCGGCGCTGGCGGATCCACACGGCATTATCCGCGCGCGAATGCGCAACTTGCGACATCCGTGGCAGTAGCACAGCAGCGATCATCAATCGCGCAATGAGGAGGTGAGGAAAGAGGGTGAATGCTGAGTGGGCCAAGCCAAGCAAGCAACAAATCGTCAGTGGCGGCAGCTCGATTGGTTCCATTCTAGTGGAGCACGGCCACATGCTTCACTGCTGGCTACATCGCTACAGGTCAGCTCCTCTCTGGGCCTTGATCTTCGCATTTCTTACCATTGCTTTAATCAAATTCTTGGGTCTTTCTTGTTTGGGGCTTGATTATTTCTTACCTTTCGTTCTTGGTGTTCTTGCTTATCAACTATAGTTCTTTCTCTAACATTCGCTGTGCTCCAGTCCAGCGAATGATTTTATTTTAATCTCCTTGCTGGTGGATTCAGAAAGCTGTGTTCCAGTGAATGATTTGTTTTAATCTCCTTGCTGATGGATTGGCTCGTTCTTTTTCTCCCTTTTTTTTTTTTTTTTTTGCTTGGGTCAGGGAATCTCTCGCCTATAAGGAGGAGCTACTTTGTGTGTGTGGCGCTAGTGCTGGTACAGCACACAGTCAAACATGAGGGTAGCCTCATCATTTTCGGTAAGTTCCCCGTTGGCCCTCCTCTTTTTCTCTCCATGGTTTCTTCTAGGAAGTAGCGACAAGTTCTCAAGCTCACGTTTTCCTTCCGCTCGACTTAACAGGACGGTGTAAGATGGGTGAGCTGCACCAACAGGGCATTTTTGCCTGACCCGTTGAGGCGGCGAAGAAGATGCTCCCGTTTGGAGTGAAGAAGACGGAGATGGCTAGCAGAAAGGAGTGAGGGGCGTTCTTCCTCTCTTTCTCTCCTGCTCTACAAGCATGGCTAGCGGCTGGAGAAAGGCTAGAATTGCTCTCGGGCTGCATGTTTGCGTCTCGGCTCCGCATGATCCTGATGATGAAGGCGGTGTAGATGTGGATCAGGCTGCGTCTCCAGCCATCTCCCCTTCTCCTTCTCCCAGATCTGGAGCTCCGAATACTTCTGCAAGGTCTCCCTCTCGTCTCCAGCTGCTCCGGAGTAGCATTCGTCTCTCTCGGGTATGATCTTTATTTTGTGGAGTCGCAATTTTTGTTTCCTTTTGTTTTTTTTCAGATTCAATTCTCAAAGCCGATTTTTTTTTGTTGTTTTCTTTTTCCAGAGTGCGTGCTCCATCTGCCTGGAGCCCATGAAGCCCGGACTTGGCCATGCTCTTTTCACAGCCGAGTGCTCTCATACGTTCCACTTCTCGTGTATTGCTTCCAATGTACGGCATGGAAATCTGGTATGTCCGGTTTGTCGAGCTAGATGGAAGGAGGTTCCTTGGCAGGCTCCTCCAGAAGCAGGCAAGGATCAAAAGCTTTCGCCGAGACCCAGACGAAGCCTTTCCAGGAACTCTGAGCAGGAAGGGATTAACAACGGAGAGGGTGCTGAGGTCGGTGACGAAGAATTGAGAAGGCTGGATCCCGTGCTGAGAATTCTAGATGAGTCCATTGCAAGTGCTCGAGGAATCAGAAGGAACAGCACCCCAGAGCCACAGAGTTTCGATGACGACGAGCCTCTGAGAGTGGACGGAGGTGGGGAATTGAGTGCTGGAGGAGCAGAAAGCAGCGAGTCAGACCTCGTAAATTCGGACGATGGCAACCTTGAAGTAACCTGTCACCCCGAAGTCGAGAGCATTTGCTACTCCGAGTCACGAGATGATTTTACGGTACTGGTTCACGTCAAGGCATTATCTGGAAACAAGCGGCCAGCAGCTGAGACTGTAAGCACTCAGGCTTTGTCATCAAACACAACTTCTCGAGCTCCAATCGATCTTGTTACAGTCCTGGACGTGAGTGGGAGCATGGCTGGGACCAAACTTTTGCTGCTCAAGCAGGCGATGGGCTTCGTCATTCGGAACTTGAGCCCCTCGGACAGGCTTTCGGTGATAGCGTTTTCGTCAACCGCAAAGCGCTTGTTTCCTCTGCGTCGTATGGTCGAAGATGGCAAGCAACTTGCGCTCCGGGCCATTGACGCGCTAGTCTCGACTGGAGGAACAAACATTGCGGAAGGCTTGAAGAAAGGTGCCAAGATCTTGGACGACAGGAGGGAACGCAATCCAATCGCAAGTATCATGCTGCTCTCGGACGGCCAAGACACTCACAGCTTGGGTGCTCGAGCTAATGCCCAGCTATCCAGAGGTGGCAGCTTTCGTCGGGGGCTAGGCTCTGGGAGGCACTTGATGATGCCTTATGGAAGCGTCTCGTTTCCAGTCCACACTTTTGGTTTCGGGGCCGACCACGACTCGGCGACGATGCATTCCATAGCCGAGAGCTCGGGTGGTACTTTCTCCTTCATCCAAGCGGAAACGGCCGTTCAGGATGCCTTCGCTCAGTGCATTGGCGGCCTCCTCAGTGTCGTCGTCCAAGATGCACGGCTCTGCTTCTCCACGGCGGGGGAGAACCTCCAGGTGAAGAGCGTCCAGGCAGGAAGCTACGAGAGGTCCATCACTGACCAGGGGACCCGCGGCTTTGTCAAACTGGGAGATTTGTACGCCGAAGAAGAAAGGGACGTACTTCTGGAGTTCCGAATCCCCATGCTCGAAAGTCCGCTGCTCTCAGCCGGGATCGTCAGTGTCGATTGCTCGTTCAAGGATCCTGTTCTCCAGAAGCCGGCTCGCACGAGAACCAAGACACTGTCCATAGACCGGCCAGGCAGCGTCAACAGGGAGAACCAAGTGGTGAGCGTGCAGGTGGATAGGCAGAGGAACAGGATTCGCACCGCGGAGACCATCCTCGAGGCCGGATGCCTGGCGGACAGGGGCGATCTTGTCGGAGCCCAGCAAACGCTCCAGAGCGCCAAGGTGGCTCTCAGAAACTCGGCCGCGTCGCTTGCCGGCGACCAGCTCTCGAGCGCGCTCGAGTCGGAGCTGACGGAGATCCAGGTGAGGATGGCAAACAGGCAAATGTACGAGCGCTCCGGCCGGGCTTACATTCTCTCGGCTCAGAGCTCTCACTTCCGGCAGCGTGCCACTGCTCGGGGCGACTACGTCGAGTCCCACAGCCGGGACTATCAAACTCCGTCCATGGTGGACATGATCTTGAGGTCCCAGACGCTAACTTTTCCTTTGCCACCCTCGACTCCGCCGGCTGGTGCTACTGCTCTTCCTCCCGAGAGATCGTCCTCGATCGGCAGCAGGCATTCGTATTCAAGCTCGAGGCGGGCCTCTGGACGCGTTCACGACATCGGAACTTCCTTGTAAATATGAAAGAAAAACGAGGTGGTTTTCAGGATTTTTTAGAAAGGGGAAAGGAATACACCTATCATATCCAAATGTATTTTACTGCAATCCAACGGTTGCTCTTTAAACTTTTCTATAATCAAGATTTAATGCTACTTATCAGCGCTCAAAAGGGGGAGGCTTTTCAACTCAAAGAAGTGGTAGTCTATCTAAAAAGAAAAGGACATGTTATTCATGTTTGTTATTTTTTGCTAAGTTTCTCGTCAATTAAGTGTGATTGGACGATATAAAAGCTGGAATAGCAAATGCCACGATAGCTGATAAGTTACACCTTGGCTTTTCTCTGAGCTAACGTCTAAACAAAGATGGCTCATGTAGCCAAACATTATTTGTCAGTTGCTTTTGGCCTCGCTTTGAAGATCCAAGTCATTCCAGGTAATAAAACTCCAAATCTCTTTAATGCTCGCATATTTCTACTATTTGTTGTCCATAAATACCTATCACTGCCGGTTTTTGACCGTAATTTTTTTAAAAATTATGGAAATTTTTCATTAACCACGATTTCACCACTTCAAATAAATTACAAATTAGTGATATCCCTATCTGGTGGCCAAAATTTTACCACCCCACTTTTGTTGTCGGAATAATCTTTGTGGAATTTTTTTGTAGGAATTGAGTTGGTCATTTTTCAGATTGCTATTACATTTTTTTACTCGCTCGCGTCGAAGAAGGCTCGCTTCCACCGGCGGGAGCGATTGTAGGACCGCGAGTGGTCGCACCATGACTGCCGTATACATGATTATCACCAATCGTATCATGCGCAGCTATGAGCTCCTAGAAAAAAGAGTTTGGACACCAACAGTACCTCGAGCATCTGGAGGACACCAGGCAATACATTCGTTGACTTCCATTCGATCCTGATCAGGCTGCTGCTCAAGCTGTTGTGGATTTGTCTCAGCCTCGCTAAGCTAGCGCGATCTGGCCGATCCTCGTAGTCGAAGTTGTCCAGGAGAAACAAGGATTGCTCGTTGCGCCCGAGCTGAAGCAGCAGCCAGGAGTAGACTAGCTCCAGCAAGATCTTGGTCACGTCCAAGAGATCCAGTAAGTTAACTTGGGGTGTTCTGTCACGAGAGAAACAAGCCATCACGCTTGTTGGGTTCCTACTCTCCAAAAAAAAAAGAGAGATCCAACTCTCCAAAACTTACGTGTTAGACGTAGACGTGCCAGTGTTTCCTCTTGATCCTCCCACTCAGTCGTCGCAGCATTTGCGGCCATCAACTGGAAAGAAAAATCAGAATCAAACAAGTCTAGAAGGATACCAGAACACTCACCTCGTCCAGCTTGGACAAGACGTAGTTGCAGCAGCAAAGTGGCAAAACCCTGCTCTCGAAGCCTACAAGAAAGATCAGCATGGTGATGAAAGAACGTACTCTACCGTATAATCTTTGCCCTTGCTTCTTGGCCATGATTGTGCCAAGGAAAACTCACAGTTGAAGCGCCACAAGGAATTTGTAGTGCTCAGTCCAGCTCTCGCGCGACTTTGTGATGGTGTATGGCTTGCGGATCTTCCTGGGCGGCATTCCTCTCCTGCATTTGGCGCTGCTGATCGACCATGAAAACTTGGAAATTTTCCCTAATCGTGCAGAGATTTGTCAAGAAAGTGAAGCGCTGACCAAGTGGAGTAGATTTCGGCCGAGAACGCACAGATTTCGACCGAGAATGCAGCAAGAGCGGACAGAAAGAGCGCTTTCTAAAACCCTAGGAAACAGAGCACCATTATAGTGACGTGGCTCATGTCAGTGCCACATAGTTTGAACACGTCAGCGCCTAGCTGGATGCATTTAGGGTTCTCCGCGTGCCGCAGTGATGCGTAAGCATCGAAATCGTTCTTCCTCGAGCCAGATTCGTTCTTGCAGAGAGTACAACAGCACCGATCAACACGAAACCACCAATTATCTCCCATGTTGGAGGCGATCTAGAAGGCAAGCAAGTATATGAAGGAATGGTAGCTCACAAATGAATGACCACAAATCCCACAAGATTTATGGTTCAATCAATTCAATTACTTTTACCCACTTTAAAAACTACAATGTTTGAAATTGGTAGATACACTTTCTAGCTAAAATCGCCAAAATCAATCAATCTTTGAGAAGGCTTTGAATTTTACTATAATGGGCATATTACCATAACATATTGGGTTATTTTGGTGTCCTGAAAATGTTCAATTTTACCAGTGTATGACGCTAGGCAATAAAGTAAGTTGTGTAAAATATAGTTGCTTAAATGTATAGATGTTCACCCATTATTTTCTCTCAATTGTGCTCAAAACCTTCATTTGCCACAATTTTTATTCACCTCTCTTTTATGGCTGGCAACATTTGATTTTGATCAGAAGTTCCTTTTTAGTAAAGATTCCCCCTACCTTAGCACCATCATCTTATCATAACTTAAATTCAAATTCAAAGGATCTAGAAATCCTCCATAATCAATAAAACCACTTCCACTTAACTCTGAGCATTCAGGCTTTTTAAATAAAAGGAAGTTTTAGAGGTTTCCTTTTACCCTTAAATATACTTTAACAATTTATATAAAATAAATAAAATTTTCTAACAATTTATCATTATTTGTAATAAAATCAAGGAAAACTAAAAGTCAAAATCAAGCAAAAAGGTAAAACTAAATCTGAATTATTCAAATTTAAAATTAGCAAAAGCTTCCAGCACAAAGGATTACTTAAAAGTCTAGTCTATTTTCATATCCTTAATTGGCGATGATAAAGATACATAGTGTAAGTTCAAAACATGTTCATCTTGTTTAACTCTATATCAATTATTTGAGTTTAAGAATTTTTTTGTCTTCCTAGAGGTATAATCAAGAAGAAAGTCAAGGAAAGAGCTAAAAAAGGTAAGCATATTTGTAAATGGTTCTTCATATTATGCCCTTGCAATGCAATCTTTAAATTGTTGGCAATTTGATAGGGCGTAATGAAGATCAACTCTATGGCTAAACTCTTAATGAAACAATAGGAGCATGTGAAAACCATAACAATAACCTTCATCTCTAACAAATTTAGCATCTTGGCAAAAATAATACTCTTGATCATGTTTATGGAAGCAATTGTCTTCTCATTCGAGATAATTGTATGATGACATATAATTCAATACCTTTGCAAAAGCAATATTCTTTTAGAAAGCAAGCTCATAAATTAGGCAATCATCAATATCCAAAAAAGATATATATAAGTAATTAAATTTTTTATCTACTTTAGTTACTTAACCATGCCCTTAACCACTTGGAGGAGTCTCACTCACAACCTTTATAAGTTCCTATCTACTTTAGGGTGCTTGCTTTTCCCAATATGTGATCTCAAAACCACATTAGCTTCACACTTAATACAAATGTTCTATGTGTCTAATTTCACTTTTAAGACCCAAAGATACCATCGATATCTCACTTTATTATGTTAAGATTATGTTTATTCACCCTTGTGTTATTGGTAGTCCAAGACCACCTACAACATGGTCCCATCTCTTTGACATTGGGCTATCTATCCATGAGTTGTCATCCCATGACTACATTTTAACATCCTTAAAATGCCCTAAAGTATTAAGAACACCATCCTTTAATATCCCTCCTTCAATCCCTACCAAGTCTTTTTTTGTTCATGGTAGTGCTCACTAACACCACTAACACCACTATTGGTCCAGAGCTTGAAGCCCCATCCACTAAACTCCCACAACTTCTAAGACTTCTTTACCACATAATTATACCTTTGGTCACCAAACAAGAAGATTAATCTTCTTTTTCTCCATGGTCCAGGACTTTGGGACGATAATTCAAAATACTACAGCCCAATGTAAGCCTTATAAGTATTCCACCCACCTTTCGTTATTAAGATGCCCTAACCATGTGGCTAGAGCAAAGTTCTGATGAACCATGCAAGGTATCCAAGTAGATAATGCCACTCACATTTGGATTGGAGTATTAACCATTTAATATTTCAAATGAGTTAAAATCAGCTCTGGAACACTTCACTAAGTTACCCCATTAATCTATCCATGTTTATTTTAACTTTGAACTCTTTAGTGGCTATATTATCATGCACTATGTGAGTGTAACTTTCCTTTGTCACACTGACCTTTCTTAACCAAACTTATTCCATTAGTCCTCCCCTTACTATCCCACAAGGACTCATTAAACCCCCTAGGGTCTAGAAGACAATTATTTTGGGCTTTTACCCTCGCATTCAGACTCAGACTTGAACTTGGACCTAGACTTGGATGTGGTCTAGGACCTAGTCTTGGTCTTAGTTTTGGTCTTGGTCTTGGTCTTGGACTCCTTAAGCTTTGCCTCGGACTCCATTTCAGACTTTATGTCAAGCTTAGTCTTGACATTTCTACTTGTCACAACATTTGCATATGTTGGTGATTCTTTTGTCCCTTTTTCGAGATTCACTCCCTAATTTCTTTGTGTTCATTTTTTAAACACTTCTTTGGGCTCCTATTTTTGACTTTCTAAGTTAGAGCTTTTAATCTAAATATGTTTTGCTCGTTGGGTTTTTGCTTCGGCCACTACCACATGATACACTTTAGGCATTTAAAAATTTGTGTCTCACAACTCCACCACTTATAAATGAAGTTTAATATCCTCATCGAAAGATAAACCATTTTCTAAAGTAACCCCATTATGGATTACCATTTTATCTTTTGCACCAAGCCATTATTTCCCAATTATTTAACACTGCAGATTCATCATGCCTTGCACATCTTTTAAAGAGTGTAGACCCTCCAACTTAGAGAATCATAGAGCCACTTATGATGGTTCTTTCACCTTATTAATTTAGATGCTACTAGACCCATTAGAGATGCCATATTTATCTCAATTTTACTACTTATTTTGGAGTACTTGTGTCAAATTGGACACAAGTATTTTGGAGTACTTGTGTCAAATACTTAGAGTCCCTTTATATAAGGATTACCCTTTTGGAATTTTAATATTAACTTCTCATATCAATTTCCTAGGTGTCTTTGACACTTTTCATTGCACATTTTGTATAAATATTATTTCTTAAAGAGTTCTTAACTTGGATGTTTGGCATTTAACATTAGCATTAGGTTACATAACTGTTCCATCTCTTGGATCTTTCACCTTTCACCAAATTATAACACTTGAAAATCCCATCCCTTGGTATTTTATCACCTTTCCTATAATCCTTTAACATCCACCATATAGTGGTTTCTTGCATAATTTATCATTTGAATTCCTTTAAATTTTTAGTTATTAGTCTTTTTTTCTATCCATTGATTATTGCACCAAACAATCTAAGATTGCTACTTCTATCCTTAAGGTATTCTTTTGTCTTAAAAAAGGCTTTACTTTTACAAAGTCCATGGAATGTTCACCCCTAATAAGTCTCACTAACATTTTCCACTTTAGCAGCATTTATAGCAAAATCTTATGACTTTTTCATGGGTCCTTTCTTGGAGACTACTTTTTTGGACTCACAATATCATTTTATTGTCATAGATCATTTTACTTAGATGTCTTTCTCATTTGATCATTTTGACTAAGTCATACTATACCATTTGTTTAAATCACTACTTTGAACTAGAAATATTGTTCCTTAACCTAGTTTGTCCTTAATTATCTAACCATTAGATATTTTAAAATAAGTATTAGATTTACTAGATTTAAAAATTATTGATCATGATCACGAAGGCATCCCCTATATTTTGCAGTGTGCCCAAGCTAGCCCTTTTGGCCAAGGGTCCATAGCAACTAAGATTGGTGTATCTCATTCACCACAAATTTAGTGTCATTTGCCCTAAAGTGTTTAAATTAGATATAACAAACTTTCACACTAAACACTTTAACTATGCATCATGATTCTAGGGCATCCTTTGCTTGGTGGTATATCCAACCAAGCCTCTTTACTAATAACCTATGATGAATGAGTGCCTTTATATTCTAAACTATCACCACGCTTTAGTGGGTTGGCACTAGAGGGTTGGGATTTGAACCCAACCTCTATATATGCATTTATAGATAGCATCACACAAAATGTTTAGTGTATTTCCTTATGTAGGTGCACCAAATTTATAACTCTGTTAATTAACTTTTATTTCATATCTGCACTATGGATCACACCTTAGGAATTTGAACTCCCAACTCCTTTCACTTGATAAGGTAATTAGTTAGCCTAGTCATGTATGGACTCCTCCATGCTTAGCCTTATGGACCACCCTTTTTGAAATTAACACCTTCAACTAAGGTTATTGTTCCTTTAACTTACAAATCCCATTTAGCAAGTCACCTATGGTTTTATTCATAAGTGTGAAAGTCCTCAAATATTGACTTTTGTTTAAAGCTATCTTTTTGAACATGTAAGAATTATTTCCTCAACCTTAATATCCTCACCTCATAGTAATCTTCAAGACCACATTTCTAATACACTACTTTAATTTTGTGCACTCTTATGAACTATTTACACTCGTTTTTCTAAGTTGTAATTTACCCAAAATTATCTTTGGAACATTGAAGAAACTTCATTCTTAATTTGTTAAAGCCTCTCTTTTCACAAACTTTCTATCCGTCATTTAGTCTAATATGGATAATTCCATATTTTAGACTTTCCTTAGCACCATGATTGCAAATAGTAAAACCCTCGAACACCCATTTAATTCCCCACTTCCAATTCATATAACCACATTATGTTATGTATTTTGATTTTCATGGTTCAATTATATCTGTTTACTACTTGCTATTGACTCTATACATTCCCTTTTTATTTATTCTCCTCCATGTTAAGAATGTAACTTTGCATATCCTTAGCATATTTTTAGAAATGAATTGGACCATGGCTCTATTTTCTCCAAGTCCATTGTGTTCCTAGCCTTATGCCTTGACTGGGATGGAGAATCTCCCAAGCTGAGGCAAGTGCCTAACAGCATTATGCACATAAGAGGATGTTGCCAAGTTCTTAGGAAGAAATCCTATTTGTGATACTAGTGAATCAATTATGCAAGAGTAGTGTTTGGATCAAACTTACATAGATACTTAGAGAGAGTGAGGTGTGAAGTGCATATATAAGTCATAAATTTTTATGTTAAATATAGTTAAGGCTCATATTTGTCAATAACTATTTTCTTAACACAAATGGAAGGATGGGCATTTTGCCTTGCCTCACCTTGGTGGCCCATCCCAAAGCCATGCTCCACGGGGAAGAGGAGAGGATCGAGAAGCTTGCGCTACTTTTGAGGGAGTGTGGGAATTCTGGGGACTTGAAGAGAGGGAGACAGATTCACGCCCTGATCAGCAGCACAAGCAGCAACAAGTTCCTCTCTAATTTGCTCATACAGATGTATGGAAGATGCGGGAGCCTGGTCGAGGCACGGGCGGTGTTTGATTCGATTCCCCAGCCCAACCTTTTCTCGTGGAACATCATCCTTACAGCATATGCCCAAAACGGGCATCTGCAAGAAGCCCAAGCCATGTTTGATCGAATGCCAGATCGCAACGTCGTTGCCTGGACGACAATGATCTGTGCGTTGTCGCAATTTGGGAGCCTTGCATATGCAGAGCGTCTGTTTAATTGCATGCCAGGAAAGAACCTAGTAACTTGGAACGCTATGATTAATGCATATGCCCAAAATGGGCATATGTTCAAAGCGGAAAGAACTTTCTACTCCATGCCTATTAAGGACACGGTCTCTTATAATCTAATGATCCAAGGCTACGCGCATGAAGGAAACCTCAACAATGCGGCCAGGATTTTCCAAACCATGCCTCTTCCAGACGAGATCTCATGGAACACGATGATCACAGGTTTTGCACAGAACGGGGAACTGGATCTCGCCAGGGAGTTCTTTGATAGAATGCCGAATCCAACCGTGGTTTCGTGGACTGCGCTTTTGGCGGCATATGCACAGAGCGGCCATCCTGGCATAGCAAAGCAAATATTTGACCAGATGCCGCTGAGAAACATCGTGTCTTGGAACGCAATGATCCAGGGCTACGCTCAAAGCGATCGTTTAGAGGATGCGAAGAAGATGTTTGATTCCATGCCAGTACACAACATTGTGACTTGGAACGCACTGATCGCAGGATACGCGGAGGGTGGTCATCACAATCAAGCCAGCAAGATCTTCCAAACAATGCCCAAGAGGGACATTGTCACTTGGACCACACTTCTATCAGCCTTTGCGCAAGCTTCTCAGGTGGATGACGCGAAGAACTCTTTTGATGCAATGCCGGAGCACAACATGGTTTCTTGGAACACAATGCTCCAAGCTTATGCCTTAAACGGGCATATCGATCTAGCTGCCAACTTGTTTAGCTCTATGCCCTTCCGGGACGTAGTTGCTTGTACGGGCATGATTCAAGCATTTGCTCAAGCCGAGAACCTTGACGATGCCAAACTAGCCTTTGATCAAATGGAGAGTCACAACGTCGTTTCATTTAACGTACTTCTGCAAGCGTATACCCAGCTTGGGCATCTGTGTGAAGCATTAGCATTGTATAAGACAATGCCAGAGTGGAGTGTGGTGACTTGGAACACGGTAATACAAGGTTACATTCAAGAGGGAGACCTGGAGAGTGGAAGACAATTGCTTGATGCCCTGCCTGTAAAGGACGTGGTTTCGTGGACAGCCATGGTTGCAGCATACGCTCAAAGAGGGTACATTGAGGAAGCTAGAGTGCTGTTCGAGAGGATGCCTGTGTGGAGCGTGGTCACTTGCAATGCAATGATCTCTGCATATCCAGCCCTGCTTAGCGAGTCACTCGCCATCTTTGTCACAATGCTCGATCGAAACCTCATCACCTGGAACTCGATGCTGGAGATTTACGCGCAGACCGTTCCAGCAGTGAGGAGAGTGGCGGCTGTTTTCAGAGCGATGCCGGAGCAAGACGTAGCTTCGTGGAACACACTGATGGCGGCACAAGCTCGAGCTGGCTATGGTGGAGTCACTGTAGAGCTCTTTCGAGAGATGACCCTCCAAGGCCTCGAGCCAAACTCGGTCTCCTTGGTGCTGCTGCTCAACGCTTGCAGCCACAAAGGCCTGCTCCACGCTGGCAGCTCCCACTTTCTCAGGATGAGGGACGACTTCGGCATTGCTCCTTCGTCGGAGCATTACTGTTCGTTGATCGATGTTCTCGGGCGGGCTGGAGAGCTCCAAAAAGCAGAAGAACTTATGAATGCAATGCCATACCTGCCTAGCTTTTCTGCATGGGGAGCGTTACTCAGTGGGTGTAAGATCCATAGTGATGTTCGACGCGCTACGGCTACTGCGAAGCATATAATCTGTAAGGTTGATTCCACTTTTACTGTTCCTTATGTGCTGCTCTCTAACATTACCAAGTTAGCAGCAAGCAGTCTGTAAAAATCAAATACCACTCTTGAAACAAAATCCAATCCGGCTCAAGGAAGACATCTCATTCTCTGCAGAAGCACAAAATCCATGAGTAAAACATTGTTTTGTTGAAGAAGACCAAACCTGTTCCTCCAGCTCATTTGATGCTTGAATCAATCTTCTCCTCAAAATGGACACTTCGTCCTCGCACTTTAAAGGAACAGGATCCACATCTGAAATTACAATTACTTTAGGTGAGTAAAGGACTACATAAAGCGAAGGAATTACCATAGTAGTACGTCGAAAGAATGGTTACTCGTTCCTGGGGCTGAAATTTAAAACAGAGATGAAAACAAGAAAAAAATAAAAACAGCCTCGTACCATCACAAAAATCCCTTCGCGCTTTGTAGGCAGCTCTTGGAGGAGTTCTAATGTTTCAAATCCTTTGGTCACCTTCCCAAACACAGCGTACTGCAAAACAAAAAAGGAAAACAAGGAAAGGTCAACCTTGTACAAGCGAGTAAGATGAAACTTGTTTTGCAGTGTCTGAAGTCAGCACCATTATTCTGATGCGTACAAATTCTCTGCAAGTTTACTCTAGCATTCTTCTTTTCTAGCGCAGCTGTTTACATGCGTACAACAGTAGCAGCTGCTTTGTGTTACAGAAGAATGCAACGGGAAAACAGCATAAAAAGAAAAAAGAATGAGACTTACCTCCCGATCAAGGTGTGGTGCAGAACCAAGTAAGATTGAAAACGACGATTGAGCGCTGTTTGGATCACTATACCTGAAAAGAAAAGCCACAAATCACTTGAAATTCTCCATAAAACGAAAAGACCATAAACACAGAGAGAGCTCACCTCACCTGCCCATGGATAAAATCCCACGAACATGTTTCACGTCCGAAAACTCCCCCTTGATCGTTTTCTTCCCCTCCTCCATCTGAGCTTCATTTAGAGGAGCCTTTCTTCCTCCAACAACATCAGCGACTTGTGCAACAAATCCTTTGTCGACCTTCTCGCCAAAAAAAAAAAGAAAGAAAAAAGCGAAGAAATCGGTGACATTCTCCAAAATCTATATACCCTGAAGAAATGGTTCGTGTTGTACGCTCCGAGCCTGACAAGCTTGAAAATGTGCTCCACGGTGACGGGAGCAACATCGGGATAGAATCCAAATTCAATGTCGCCATACTTTGTCTGCCAAATCCGAGAGAAAAAAGGCTTTGAGATCTGAGGGATGAGAAGAAGATCTACACATTACCTGGAAGACGACTCGAGTGGATCCCAGCTGCGGCTCCGCCACAGCCGCCGCTGCCGCGCAGGCTAAGCACAAAAACCCTATTCTCCAGAGTGCCATTTCCAACGCTTCTCTTTCCTCACATAAAAATGAAAGTGTTTTAGGTTTAAAATGTTAGAAAGATTGTGGCTGCTGGGATTCGAGCCCAGGTCTCCACGGCCACAACGTGGAATTCTTACCACTAAACTACAGCCACCTCAAATGACATTCACACTGAGAAACCACTTCACATAGGAGAACTACGTTGCGTACACTTTGTTTGATATTTTGGAGTAATTATAGACATGATAGAACTTCTATCTACAGCAATGAAAGAATTGCAACGCATAAAACAAATACTTCAACTTATATAAGCAACCAAAAGGTATCACAAACATCATAGCGAGCCAATGCGTCCACAAATCGCCGCTCCTTCCGAGCTCATCCCATGGCGTACTTCTGCGTCCAGTTCCTGGCGGTGGATTCATACTTGGGCCTGTCGGTCTTGTACATGTGGGCGATCTCGGGGACGAGGGGATCGTCGGGGTTTGGGTCGGTTAGCAACGAGCAGATTGATAGCAGCACCTGGTAAATCGATCGATCGAGCGAGCGAGAGAAAGAAAAGGAACGAAAAGCCATTTAGAACACGAAACCTCTCTCTTGGTTTTGTCGAGGAAAGAACAAACCTTGGAGATTGTCAAGGCGGGGCTCCACTGCTCCTTGAGAATGTCGAGACAGATGCTACCATTGCTATTGATGTTGGGATGAAACACCTTTGTTCTGAATGCCACCTTGGAGAACCAAAAAGAAAAAATCGAAGACGAAGAGACCAAACAAAGAGCAAATTAGGAACTGCAAAAGATCGCTCCCAGAAAAAGCCATACCTTGGGCGGCTTGAACGGATAATCCGGGGGGAAATGAATAGTGACCAGGAACACACCGCCCGCGTAGGGGCTATCGGGCGGACCCATTATCGTCGCTTGCCAATGAAACATATCTTCCGCCACGGGACCTGCGAATCGCGCAAAGCAGTGAGATCGATAGATCGACGAGATCGTCAGCTAGAAATCAAGGCAAAGAAGGAAAATCCCGACATCAAAATCCCATGGATTTTGTGGCGCGCGCTCACCTGCGCTGCACGACGTGGGCGGATCCTTCTGCAAGTCCTTCAATTCCTTGAGGATTCTCTTGGACGCCATGGCCGCGGCAGCAAGCAAATCGCAATACCCTAGTCGCTCCCCCACAAAACCCTAACAAGGGCACGCAAGAACTTTCTAGATAGGCTAGGGTAGGGTCCTTTCTTTATGCTGGTTGAGCGCAGGGTCGGCGATGGTGATCCTTCGTGAACCAAATCAAGATCACAGCGATCAAACTTACATTCCAGCTTGGAGAATGGAGAACTTCCACTCCTCTAGATCCCAAGAGATCTTACCTTTGTTCTGGAGTAAAATGTTACATGCAAATCTAACGGTCCACAAACCTTCACTGAAGAAAAACTCGTGATGGTTTGCTCGATCCATGGATTTCGATCCTCCACTCTTTGATCCACTCTAAGAGAAATCGCATTCTACCGCTCAATCTGGATTACATGCTGCTGCTCGATCGCTTCGCCGATCGATGACGACCGGGAGGACCTGCTGGATCCTCGCTTGTGTCGGCGATCGCGATTGGTTTCTTCGTCTTTGATGGAGCCGTCGCCACCGCCGCACGGATCTTCCTCGATGCTGGGCTGCTGCGACTGCTGCGATTGCTGCGATTGCTGCGATTCGGCTGGAGGAGAGGCGGATTGGGTGGGATCGTCGGCGTCGTCATCGTCGGCGAATGCTACAGGGACGATTCGCCCGCTCTGGAGCAGCGATGTTCTACAGATTGGACACGTCGAATTGCCCGCCAGCCACTCGTCGATGCACTCGACGTGGAATGTGTGCCGACACGTTGGGAGCTGCTGGAGCTTCTCGCCGATTTGGTACTCGCCGAGACAGACCGCGCATCTGGGTCAAAGGAAAGAGTTCTTAACACAAAAGTTCTTCCGTGAACTCCGGGAACCTTACTTTATAAGTTCCAGATAAAAGAGAGAGAGAGAGAGAGAGAGAGCGTGAGAAAAGAAAAAGAGCTTAACTGTGTATCTCCGCCACGGGTCTCCGCGAACTTGGCATCGAACACGATGGTGGGAATGTTGTCCCGGAAGGATTTGTTCAATCCATGGTCTAGCGGCTGCGTGAGATGGATCACATTTTCAATCCGGAAAACAAAAGAAAAGGAAGAAATCGAGATTTTTACCGCGGCGAAGAGACCCCTGGCGAAGAACTGCGCACGAATCTGGGACACGGCCCTGGCGTTCCTCCGGCGCTTGTAGTAGAGCAGGCAAAAGAGCAGCAGCAAAACGAGCGTGAAGAGAATGGGCGTCGCGAAGATGAAAGTCTGGTAGAGCTTGAGCTGCGAGCTCGTCCCCGCGTTGCAGCTAATGCCACACGCGGACTGGCTCGACATGGAAGCTCTCACTTCTCTGCGAAATCTCCCCCTGTTCTTAGCTCTCCTAGAAACTACTCGCTACTCTCTACTTCGATTTCTGTCCAAGCCCATTTGGCCGAATCAATCTCCCAGAGTCTCTCCTTACCTCGATCCAAAAGCCGTATCGCAAAAGCATCGCAAAACAACGAAGCGCACACAGGCACTCGAAGTCAACCCACGCAGCGAGATCGGAATCGAACCCCTATCAACGAATATGCGGAAGAACCATACGCGTTCGGAATATGCCGTGCTTCTGGAATTACAAGTCACTGACTGTGTCGCCACGAGTTGCGAATTTAGGGTTGGAGGGCGAGGCCGACGAGCGGCGGTCGAGGCGAGCTCTGCTAGGTAGGGATTTTGCTGCTGCGCGTCATCGTCACAGCTTCGAGGTGCGAAATCTTCTGCTACCCCACTCGTGAGTCGTCATTTCTCGCCACTCTGTCTATTTCGTGATTGTTTGCTCGTCCTTTGCTAATCGTTTTGCCTCCTCGCGTTTGAGACAATCATTTAGAAGCAAAAGCCCGATTGCGCGTGATGATCTTTCCTTGTTTCTCTCCTTCCATTGCTAGTGTACCGCATTTTTGCTTGTTCTTCCAACAAAACTCGTTTTGTTTATGCCCAGCGACGATCTTCTCTCTTGTTTTCCTTTTCGTACATTTCTTCTCATGGTAAAGCTGGAATCGTGATTTCTTCCTGCTACGCTTTTACTCTTTGCAAAGGTGTCCGTCCACCACCTAGAAACGCTGCGCTCTGTGTTTGGCAGGATGCACTCAAGCACACGCGGGCCAGCACCAGCAGCGGCAGATGTCCCTTCGAATCAAGGCCGTGGTCGAGAACTTTGTGAGACAGCTCAAGGAGGCACTCGAGGCTGACATGCGAGACCGGATCATGAAGGAGAGAGAGATGCAGAGCTACTTGGAGGAGAGAGAGCGCGAGGTGGCGGAGCGAGAGGCCGCGTGGAAAGCTGAACTGTCCCGACGAGAGGTAGGCCTCGCACCTCACCTTTCTATCTCTCTCGCTTCTTCTCTCTAATCGTTGGCCAGCGAGAGCTTGTCTTCCGGCCCCTCTCCTTGGTTTGTTGCAGCGAATTTTCTGTTCGCTGACACCTGTGTCTTGTGGATTTGGCAGGCCGAGATCGCCAAACAGGAGGCCAGGCTCCGGATGGAAAGAGACAATCTCGAGAAGGAGAAGAGCGTCCTCATGGGGACTGCCTCGTCATCGGATAATCAGGATGGCGCTCTCGAGATCACTGTCAGCGGCGAGAAGTATAGGTGCCTCCGCTTCTCTAAAGCTAAGAAGTAAGCTCAGCTAACTTCTCGATTCGATTCTTCTTCGTTGTCTTTCTCACACTTGTCAATATGTAAACTTCGATCGAAGACCGATCTCATTTAAATACTCAGGCAAACATCTACATTCACAAAACTTTTCTGGATCACACCCTCTCGCAGGGCCCCTCGCTACAAACCTGGGCCCAAAACTCTCTCAACAGCTCGCTACAAAACTTTCTCAGTAGCGTCACTCTCATCATCTGATATGTATAACTTAAGAACAAAAATAAAACGAAGGAAGAAAACTTATGTACCTGACTGAAACTGAAAAGCCGAGTTCCTCCGAGAGTTCTCAAGACCTCCAAACAAAACTGGCTCCCAAAATTCTTGCTTCTCTAGTCACACGCACCGATCCATTTTGATCGCTCGCTTCGCTCACACCCATCACACTTGTATCGTCGACAAATCGGCGAAGTACTCCAAGTCCATCTCGTCCTCACCGAAACCATCCCCGAGCATATCCAAGTCGAGATCCATACCACCAACGCCGCCACCCCGGCCACCATCATCGTCCCCATTGAAAGCCACCCCCAGCATTTGCAGGAAATCGTCGTCAAACATAGAGTCCTTGCTGCTGTTCTTGGACACCTCCACCTCGAGCTTGAAAGTGGAGCCCGAGTCCTCAGTCATGTACGACTCACTGTCCGTGGTACTACTCGTGGTCGTGGTCGAGGTCGTGGTAGTGGTCGTGGTAGTAGCCGCTCTCCGCGAGAGCGAGCGGACCAAAACGGAGCTCGGCGAGTTCGCCACCATGCTACTGCTGCTCCGGCTGAAGCACCTCTTCCGAGTAGCCGCAGCCGGCGACCTCTCGCGCCCGCCGGTTTTGTCCGAGTTCTCGGCCACCACCATCCTCGACGACACCACCGCCCGACTTTTCTTCTTGGCTCCAGATCTCGCCACCGTCGTCGGCAACTGTTGCCGGCTCGCCTCGTCCTCATCCGCAACAGTGAGATGCGAGGAAGTACTGCAAGATCCCACCGTCGTACCGCACGGAGACGCAGCACGAGCCTTGAACGGCGATTGCGCTTTTGACGAGCTTGGGGGCCCGGGCTTGAGCAACAAATCTTGCTCGTCATCCCCATCCTCTTCTTCTTCTTCCACCTCCTCCTCGATCTCCTGTTGCTGCTGTTCATCCTCGTCGTTATCTCCGCCATCCTCGTCCTCTTCCTCGCCTACTTCCTCGCAAGTCCCGCCAGCATACGGCGTCGAGAAGTTCATCACGCAAACGTCCTTTCTGGGAGGAGGAGGCGCAGCAGCAGCAGCGCTAGCAGCAGTGGCAGTCGTAGTAGTAGTAGCAGCACCACCACCACCAACTTTTCGCGGCGTGCCGCCAACTCTCTCCGATCGATACGTCGTGATCTCGTTGTCGCTGTTCTTGAACACCACCACCTCGCCGGGGGCGAAGTTGGTCTGCGCGTTATCGCCCCTCAAGTCCCGGGCCTTCTTGTCGTAGGCTATGGCGGCCTCCTCGGCGGTGTCATACGTGCCCAGCCACAGCCGGGTGCCTTTGAAAGGATCTCTAATCTCCGCGGCCCACTTCCCCCACGGCCTCTGGCGGACGCCGCGGTACTTGGACTGCTGGCTGCGTCCCTTGCCGGGCTTGGCGCTGGGGACGAGCTTCCGGGGCTTTCTATTCGCCACCTCGGACACCACCTCGGACTCGTTGGTCTTGCACGGCGGTATGCCGCCCGCGTCATCCTCCTCGTCCTCGTCCTCTTCCCGGCTGCTCGCCATTGGAGTCATCAACGCCTTGACGTAGCTGCTACTGCGGTACGCGCCGCCAATCTCCTCGCTCTCGCTCTCGTCCG
Source organism: Selaginella moellendorffii (assembly GCF_000143415.4). Lineage (NCBI taxonomy): Eukaryota > Viridiplantae > Streptophyta > Lycopodiopsida > Selaginellales > Selaginellaceae > Selaginella > Selaginella moellendorffii. The sequence continues at coordinate 2,222,039 of NW_003314278.1, forward strand.
ACGAGCAGCCGCCGCCGCCGCCGCCGCCGCGAGCTTTCATGCTCTTGCGCTCGTCATCGTCGCTCGACGACTCGGTGGCTTCCGGATCCAAGCACACGACGCGCAGCTTTCTGGGTCGATACATCCGGCTGTTCCTCCACAGGCTCTCGTGCTCATCCTCGCTCTCCACTGTTTCCTCCACTCCGACTTGGATGAGATTCTCCTCCACCACTATCAGTTCGTCATCGCCGCCGCCGCCGCCCCTGTGCTTCTTCGCGATCGCGCACTGAGCTGCGGCTACCTCTACTTCTACCTCCTCCCACGCGTTCTTGGCGGCTCTCTTCCCCTTCTTGCTGGCTATGGCTGCGGGCGCGACCACGCCCGCCTTGAGCATGACGCTCAGTGGCCTCGATGAGCGCATCTGCGGCCCCGGCATTGTGCTCCGCGCGATGCCCCGTGCTAGATTGCCGCTGGCACGCCGCCGCCGCTAATGGGTCGATCGGGAGGCGTGCCTTCACTGTTAAAAAAATAGAGCATGAGAAACCAAGAACAGCGAGAAGACCGAAAAAGATCCATGCACCGCTGCGAGAGATTCGAGCGATTCATACCTCGTGAATGGCCGACTGTTGAATATGGGCGTCGATCTAAAGTCCCGGAAGGAGAGGCGCTTGGTCTTGAGGAGCTGCGGCGACAGGAGCACCAGATCCCTTTGGCGATTCGTGTTCGTGCTCGAGAAAGAGGCCCCAAATCCTTGCTGCGAGGAGGGCGGGCACGAAGAACACAAGAAGGAAGAACGGGATGAGGAGGAAGAACCAGAGCAGCGGCCTGTGAGCACTACTGCGGACGAAGATGCGAAGGAAAGAAGAGGCATGGAGAGCCGAGAGGTGGGATTCTCTGTGGGATTCGATGTCCAGGCCGGGCGCTCTTCGCGCGACAGAGCTCGCTACTTCAGCTATGGAGGACGCACAGAAATGCCCCGCTGTGCGATTCGCGATCTTTTCACTCTCGAGCGCCCGCTGGGTAGAAGAAACTCGCGCGAGCTCCGGCTATGGCGGCCAGCGTCCTCCTCCTCTCTCTCTCCTTCCTCCTCTCTCCTCCTCTCTCACCCGCTCCTCTCGCCTCTTTTCTTTGCTCAAAGGCTTTTGGTGTGCGCCGTAAAGAAACATGGAGAGGCGCCTATCCGACGTGTATGATCCTTATTAGCCAGCCGCCGTACTCGAATATTCATTTCCGTACAAGTGGGGCGGCGCCACGTTTTCACCAGGTTGGACCGCGATTCTTACTTGCTTGGGTCTCAAGCCATCTGCCATGTGGCGGGCATCCAGTTGTCCGCTGCTATTTTAGGGCGCGCCTTCCCGTTTCGTTGTCCATTCTTAAGTATCCTAAAGTGGCGCGCGATTGAGCGATACCCCTGGACAAGCCGGATTAATTACCGGTTAGAAAATGAACGAACCAAATGATTCGGCCGTCAAAAAAATAAGATTCAAGACCCGGTCAATGCCATTCTGACCGATGTCTAGTCCAACGCTTAAGACACCAAATCGGTTTTGCTTTGAACCCCATTCTCTTGTCTCCAACTCGCCGAGACAAACGAATCAAATGTAGGCCCACAACCAAGATAGAGGGGGGAGACGTGTTCTCAACGCCTCAAACTCTCCTGCGGATTAAAACCCTAACCCTAGCAGCATCGGGTCAAAGGATTGCGATTTTCCCGCCATGCCGCAGATCCCACGTGTCCATGCTTTATTTGCTGTTGCCAGCTGTGAAGACCGGCTTTTTCCCGCCAAGACAAGGCCGGAAATAAATATCTAGCGGACCGGAGCATACAGAGCACATGGTAAATCCATTTTTTACACCGTGCCCAAAGTATCTATCCCGGGGCGGCGCTACCGCAGGACGCGGGGTATTCTCTTTACCCCCCACCGGGTAAGTAAAAGTAGGTGAGTTTTCCTTTGTATTTTTGTTTACTGGCAGGCAGTGCCAGGTGCTGCGGCGAGTATGGCGTCCCTGACCGTCTATACAAAAAGCTTCCCGTCTATACAACATAAAAATACGGCATCCCCCTCCTGGGAGCCATCATTCTTGTTTACAATGCAATGCAGCGTAGAATTCCTTGTATACGCCTGTGCCGTATGCCGGGCAGGCCAACAAATAATACAAACTTGTCGTATAAAAATCGGGATTCAAAGGTGCCAAGGTTGACGAGACCTCGCGATTACGATCGCCACACATGAGTATTCAACGTCGTAGCAGACAGTAGCAGCTGGTGCCTGTCGGATTCCTGGTATATTCACCGCGTGGGATATTCTTGTCCAGGCCTTTGACGGGCGGTCGCGGTTTCGTGATGGATGGATAGATGGATTAGAAGATAGAGCGGTGGTTCTCGTTCGTTGAATCCCCTGGACAATAGGGCCAAACGAAATTAGGGCTGGCCTCCTGGCTGGAATAAGAATGTCTGGATTTCTGCCAGGGGCGGGCATTCACTGCTCAAGTTGCCCTTCCCTTAAAAACTTCCCAAAACACGACTCGATCGAGCTTCCTCCCTGGCCACCTCGCCCGTACGCGAATACGTATGCCCCCCGTAGACGTCACCGTCGGTGATTAACGGCCTGCGCAAGACAACAAGAGAGGGGTGGGCATCGTACCGGATAGCAATGGTGGCTCTTGTTTTGTTCGTTTCGTCGACGAGCCCTAGGGTAGAAATCTTGCGTTTTTACCGCTGGGCGGGGTAAATTTTCTCTGTTTTATGACACGAGCCCCGTGATCCAATTCACAATGGACAGGAGAAAATTTTCGCCTTGCTCTTCAAGGAATTCACGGGCAAGGATTTTTGTCACGACACACAGGAACAAACAACATGATTCTTTCTTCCAAAGTTTCCGAGGATTCCGTGCTCGTGTAGTAACACTCCGGCACCATATTCCGTTCCGGAATGCGGCGAGCAGATGGACGGCTTGGATGTTCCCCAGTGCAACGGGAGCTCGGCACAAAAATTTAGGGCTCGTGGGTGGCTTCCTAGGGCGATGAAGCGCCGGGAGGAGATGGAGCGCGGGCTGCTGTGGAAGCTACCGCTGGTGAAGTCGTCCGAGTGGGGTAAGCTCGGCCCAGCTTTCGGCGCTGGTGTGGGCTGCGGTGTCGGTGTCGGCGCTGGCATTATCGGAGGTAAGCTCGCGATTGTTTCATCGTGGTATTTTTTTGCTCGCATTCATGTAGCATAGCGTGTTTCATGTTTTTTATTCTCCGGATCCAGCTTGCAGTGTTGGCTGGATGACTCCTTTAGTTTTCTATGGTTTGAGTCGAAGGCCAATCGATTATGCCGCATATCTGAGCTTAATTTTTCTGGATTTGTCGACTGCTTGGAGAGAAATCTTTTGTTTTCTTGTTTCGTATGGGCTCGGTGAATTGAATGAGCTTCTTCAAAGTCAGCCTATCTTTTTCTTTTTTTTCTTTTGGAGATTGTCTCGCTCTGGGTCGTGTCATTCTGTATTATATCTCTTTTGTTTACGCCATTCAATACTCATTTGTGCGATCCGTGTCTGATTCTCAGGTGCCGGCTTGGGATTTGGTTTCCCGGGATTTCAATTCGGAGTGGGCTTAGGTGCCGGATGCGGCATTGGTGTCGGTTTTGGATACGGGCTTGGCAAGGGACGTGCGTACGATGAGAATGGAAGCTACAGCAACATGGGTAGATATTCAGCAAAAAGAGCTGCTTCTAGCGGGTAAGTTTATCAAACTTCTCTTTTTTCTTTGTTTGAGAGCTCAATCTATGTCGCCTTCACTGTGACAGTGCCGAGATCCGTGCTATAGTTGACGACTTTGTGTCTGGGATGCGGCGAGCTTTGGCGAGCTGGGAGAGTGAGCTGCAAAAGAGGCGGAGGTCGTGATCGTGCGTCGCTCGTTCGTTCCTCGTTATTCTTTCGTGGGCCTTCACTCACTCACGCAGCGGTTCGTAAATATAAAGCACGCGCAGTTTTTCCTCTCTTTTTTTTTGTTTCTTTTTTAAGCTTTGCTCTCAGCGTGCTCGCTCCCTCCGCGTCTTGTGAGACTTCAGGCAAGTTCCGTGTAGAGCCCGAGCAACAAAATGAAGACCATCGTTTTCGCTTTCCTGCAAGGAAAACTCCTACGGCTTCCGGACAAAACTTTCTCTTGCTCAGCAATTCAGAATGTCTTCACTGTAGTTTCGACAGAAATCACAGGTTGCAAAAGCTATTGACGTGACGCATACGTTCGGGAGTGTGTCATCTTCAGACAAAACTCTCACGGCTCTCTGTACGGTATTAGTGAGATAGCGAATGATGTGCTGCCACCAGAACTGAAATCACTACCATAAAATCTCTCTCTATCTATCTATATGCTGTTTTGATAATCTTGTGGTGCCCATCTTGAAACGTGAGTCTGATGGATGCAAGAATGCAATTTGGATTATCTTACAGTGTTCCACTTCTTGCCATCTTTGTGCTCCTTTCTCACTTGCCCTGGGGAGCTCCTTCTACCTAGGGTGTGCAATTTGTAAATTGCATAACTCTGATTGGCTGCTTGATATATAAGTTTTATATATATATATATGGATGTTCATGGAGGAAACCATAAGTTAAATTTGTAAATTGTGCAAATTAGCTACTTGATATATGAGTTTTTTATATACATAAATGACTCTTTGATAGAAGAAACCATGAGTTATAAAATATAAAGTTGCTGTAGGATATTCTTGGATGATCAATACAATTGTTTATCTTTGCAATTCAAAGCATATCAAAATAAGTATATTACATTTTAATCTATAAGCAATCAGACACAATAATTTCAAAGAAGGGTTCATTAACAGAAGTACAATTTTTTTTGTCTTAGAATACTTGGGTTTGAATAATATTATATATAACATTTTAAGAAGTTTAAAAACCTATATTTAATATTAAAGAAGTTGTAAGACCCTAGTACCCAATTACACTTAACTCTAAATCCCAAGCTGCCAAATTGACTATAGTGACCGCAGTACTATTCAAACTCAAGGATATTTATATAAGTGATTAATTTTTCCATTCTACTTTAATCACTTAACCACACCTCTGACCATTTGGAAGAGTCTCATTCACCACTTTCATAAGTTTTATTCTAAATTTGGGGACTTGCTAGCCTTGAGAATGGCACCTATTCCACTCAACCTTTGTATTTGGTCCAAATGCTCTATGTGTCCGACCCCTTGACTGACACTGAAAGGTACCATCGACATATCAACCTGTTACATTAAAGCCATGCCCATTCACCTTTGTCACTAACACCACTTGCATCATAGTCTTGTCTTTCAAAGACTAGGCCATCCATTCGGGAGTGATTGTCCTAAATCCACTCTTTAACATTTGTAGAATGCTTATAGATTTAAGTCCTATTGGTGCACTCACTACGAGACAAACACACACAACATACAGTGCTGATTCAAGCTTCACCCAGAGCTTCAGCCTCCATCTTCTCAATGTGCTCAACAACATCCTTTTGCTGATAACTCCACACCGCCTTGGGGTCCAGAGACATATCAAGAGCAGTTGGAGTGACAAGCAATTGAGGTAGCCCCTTCGTCAAGCAAAGGCAAGGCACCAGCCTCATCAATCAACATGATTTTGGTAGCCCAGGAACTCTATAGGCAACAGCAGCAAACTGTAGCCACTCAAGCCCAAGTGAAGAAGAAGGTAGCCACTCAGCCTACCATAGATCCCCCGGTGCCGGTTGAGAGCGAATCTCTGTTGGCATTAGGCCTAGTGACACAAAGGGTGGCTTGTAAGCTCCCCTTCAAGTCACTACTCTCTTCTCCTTCTGAGATCTCACCAATAGCTATTCCTGTTCTGGAGTCGGTTCTTCAACAATTGGTTGACACTCTCGTCACCTTTTCACTCCAAGACATATTGTGTCTTGTCCCAGGATTCGGCTAGTGTTTAGAGGAGTTTGCATAGTCAGGAACACTAGAGAGCACTCTCAAGAGGACTCCTCAAGAGGGGCACATTGTCGACATGACAAGATATGGTGGAGATCCTGGTCCATTCTTCGTCCCGGTACAGATTGGTACTTCCTCTTGTAAGATGGATGCTTTGGTTGACTCTAGTTTTGGAAGCAACATTATCTCTCTTGAAACTGCCCTTTTGGCATGGCTACAGATCATTGAGAGGTCCTCCATTGTGCTCAAAACCTTTGCCAACCACACTATTCCTCCAGCAGGCATTTGCTGTGGTGTCAAAGTCTCAGTACAAGGTGTTATTTTTGAGGTGGATTTCCTTGTGGTTGACTACCAACATCTTGGAACATCCTCTTTGAAGGACTTTATCATCCTTGGCCACTTATGGCAAGTCACAGCCCATTGCACTATTGACAGCGCAAAAGGCAAGATGGAAATTAGTGATGGAACCTATAGCACCACTTTTCTCAACAACCACGGTAAAGCTCTTTCTTAGCAAGCTTAGCAAGCTCTTCCTTTTTCTTTTTCTTTTTCTTCCTTTCTTTCACTTTACTTTCGTGGCTACTTTTTTTACTTTCAGAGGGTGTTTCTCCATTGGACCGTGGCCTATGCCTTGGATTTCACGCTTAGGCTACATTGCTGTTTGTATAGAGGTTCCTCACTTGGCTCGGTCTATGTTCTAGGTTCTTTGGCCCTTCCCTTACCATTACTACACCCCACACATTCCCCTCACTCATTCCATATCATCTACACTCACAGTTCCATCACCACTCACTTCCAGCAGCATTGCCCACACTTATCTCTAGATGCCCGTCTTGCATCTTTCATTCTTTTACCATCATTCACATCTCCGTTTGAGGTCATATTTACACCATAACACAGACACACATATGTGCACCAGTAGCAAATGACACCACCTCATTTGGATGTGCCATTTCCGAGATATCCTTACGACCATTTGCCGACAACACATTAGCTTTTTTGGAGGAACCTTCTTCCAACCAAGTGAATCTGTTCACTCAAGGCACCTAGGTGGATCTTTAGGCAAGGCCACAGAAGCCAAAACCACTTTCTTCTATTCCAGCACTCAGTAGACACATGCCACCTCCTTTTACTAGCAACCCAGTGACCTCACCATCCTTTTCAGTTGATAACTTCTTCAATCCGACACGTCAGACTAGCCATCATCTCAGCGCTCCACCATATTACTCCACCATATCGGTGCTAGAGTAGGTGCAGGAGTAGGAGTGAGAGCAGGCGGTTACTGGTTATAGGTACTTGGCTACTAGTTACTAGTTCCTGGTTACTAGTTACCGGCTACTCCGAGAGGTCAGCACTTACTCTACAGGCCAACAGTTATCAATGGCCACCTTTTCAAAGTGCCACCACCATCTTGGTGCTCCACCATATCACTCCACCATATTAGTGCTGGAGCAGGCACAGGAGTAGGAGCGAGAGCAAGTGGTTACCGATTACAGGTACCCGGCTATTGGTTACTAGTTCCTGGTCACCAGTTACCAACTACTCCGAGAGGTTAGCGCTTACTTTACGGGCCAATATTTATCAATGGCCACCTTTTTAGAGTGCCACCACCATCTCGGTGCTCCACCATATCACTCCATCTTTCATCATTTCCATATTTACCACCCTTGGGCAACACATCCCCTCTTCTACCTCTCTTTCTTTCTCCATTTTAGCCAATCCTTAGAGCATACTGGAAGTTATCAAGAGGCTGCATTTGCATATTACACTTTCCTAAGCCGAAATCCAGATACAGGTTAAGTTCTTTGGGTACTCACACTCTTTTTCCTCTATTTTCTTCCTCTTTTCACACTTTTTCTATACTTTTCTTCAACTTCAGAGTCTAATTTGACTATAGGGTTTCTTATTGGGTTTTCCTCCCTATCTCCAAACTTCATACCTACCTCTTTTCTTTCTTTTCCACTTTGTTTTCTAGAGTTTTTACTATTTCATGCAGCTACTAGCACTTGGCATCAGTAGCAGAGGTACACTCTACACCCTTCGAAGGGTTCTTGCACGTCTGGAGCCAACACAATCCACCATGGTCACATGTTAGGGCGTGGCCACCAAGAGAGTGAGAGAGAGAGAGAGGGGATATTCTGGTCCTTAGAATATTCCCCATCTTCCTTGTATAAAACCCTTGCCTCACAAGGGCAAGGGGGGGGGGCATTTGCGAAGAGCATTGAAGCATTTCTTATGTTTGAGCGAGCGTTGGGGGAGGCACCCTTCCTTCCCCCAACATCACCCCATAGCCTGTATTAGTATTCAGACTCAAACTCGAAAGGATTCAAATTCAAATGGACTCAAACTTGGACTTAGACTTGGACTCAGTCTTGGTCTTCTGAGACGGACCCGAAATAGAAATTAAGACCAAGACCTAGACTGGGACCAAGACCAAAACATAGACCGGGACCGCTCCATCTTAGACTTCATCTCGAGTCCATCTCGGACTTCATCTCGGGTCCATCTTGGACTCCATTTTGGGTCCATCTCGGACTTCATCTCATGTCCATCTTGGACTCCATCTCAGGTCCATCTTGGACTTTGTCTCGAGTCCATCTTGGACTCCATCTCGGATTCCATCTCAAACTTTAGCTTGGTTCCACCTCGGGTCCATCTCAAACTTCTTCTCAAACTCTTCCTTAGACTCTATCTCAACACTTCCACATGTCATATATTGGTCCTATTGTGTCCCTTTTCTAGAGACTTATTTATTGCTCGCTTCATACTTGTTCCTTGAGCCCTTCATTAAGAGTTCCATTCCCACTCTCGACTTTTTAAGTTGAAGCTTTTAGTCTAAATGTGTTACACTTGTTTAGCTTTCGCTTCAGCCACTACCACGTGGCACCCTTTCGGCTCTTTGGGGCTTAGGGATTTGTATCTCACAACTTAATCCCAAATATCTCAAGAGTCAATCGAGTAAATTAGATTTGCTATATGTCAATGTCAACATATGGCATGATTCCTCAGTCAACTAACAAAATTGAACTTGAGACCACTCTAATACAAAATATATTCTGAGACCACTCACCCAACCCAGTACTACGCAAACCCATTAATAAGCATTTATTGATTAGAAAAGAGTGTGCATTTTTATTCATAGGCACTTTCCCTCTATATTTAAACCCATATAGATTATTTCTTGAGTTATTCTCTTTGGTTACTTATAGAGGTTTGACATCTATTAGTTCTGTTAAAGAGGTTTTAGATTCAACTTTATTAGTTAAAAGAATCACACTATATATTGAAATTGATATCTAGTGGTTTTATTAGAAAGATAGGTATGGTAGTGTAACCTCATGAGTTTAAACTTTCCAGGAAGTCCAAACTCAAGAAGTTATATTTGGTATCAAAAAGGGTCTTAGATCCAACTCTATTGGTTGGTTAGAGGAATTACACCATATGTTAATTGACATCTAGTAGGTTTAGTTTCCTTTGGCTAAGTTCAACCTAAGGGGTAGAGTGTTAAGAGAGCAGGCCTCTCAAGAGAGTTGTGGCTCTTAATTTTCGTTCACTAGAGCGTAAATTTACATGGAAGCATAATTAATTATAAATAACTAACTTGAGAGATGATCTATAGGGTTTAAATATAAAGGGAAAGAGCCCATAAATAAAAGTGCACTCTTTTTTCCAATTGATTAAAGGTATTAGGATATTAAGGGTTAAGTGTCTTTAGATTTGAATAGTACCGAGCTTGATGACTTCTTAGGAAGTCCAAACTCAAGAGCTTACAGATGGATTATGAACAATTAAGGAGAACAAATAAAAAGATAATCCATTAAAATTCTAAAACTATAAAAATATCTTAAGCATTACTATGACTTGATTAATCCTCATGTAGTCTTTGTAGGAAGTGGTTCAGTAATTATGAGGGAGTGTTGTTTTTTAAAGTGGAAATATAGATTGATATAAGTTTCAACAAGAGAAATTTATTATTATTTTAAAACTAACTTCTCTTTCTACTTTATAACAGAGATCACTCAGCTCATAATGCTCAAGAAACCCTTGATCAAAGCTACCTTATTTCAAATACAAAAGAAAATCTTCTCATCCTCACTAGTTATTTTGAGATTTCAAAAGGTTTAAAAGACCCTCAAACATCCTTCTATTGTCTTTTGAAAAAGCTTGAAATTATATAGTTAAATTATTAAAGTGCAAGACAACTAAACCTTATACTAAAAGTTGAATTTCACCCATATTTGAAACTAAATTTATACCCACTTGGACTAAGTGCAACTCTTATTACAGAGAGATAAATAATTTAAAGTATTTTTATATCCCTTATTATTTTCAGAGAATTCATTAAGAGGATCCCACTTAGCATCACTTAGCCAAAACACTATACTTCCTTATCTTATGAAAAATATCAATGCTCTTAAGTGAGTTCTCCGATAAAGTGGGTGGTACAAAGCATTGTTGATCATATAACTAACATGCTCTACTAACATTCCTCTCATTCCAGGCACATACTCTACTAACAAGCAACAGACCAATGAAGTAAATTTTCCCTATTGTGCCACCTTGAAGTTTAAGGTTTACATTATAACAGCTAAAGCAAGATTTAAACCTTTAACATTTGCAAGAAGGTATGATTAGTATTTTGAGTAGGACATAATGTTTGTGAAAATGAATTCTCCTTTTTTATATAATGGCTACAACAATATAAGATACACAAGTAACCAAGCTTTCCACCGTAGTCACTCTCTCATATGAGAGATATGTTCATTGATACAAATAAAAACTAGTGGCAAATGAATGCTATACAAATGGTAGTGAATAGCTTGGATGAATGTGTTTATGATCCATAATATAACTTATGCATGGCCTTATTAGACCCATGGGATATAAACATGATTGATATGGATATTAGATATCAATATATATACCATTCTATGCAAGAAAGAATATACTTAAAATATTTAAAATATTTATACCCTTCTAACCAATAGGAATAAAATATATGGCACATGCAAGGGTTGCGAGTCAAGTATCAAGCAATTTACAAATTGTATAGTATACTATTGGAGGTTATTATGGTGAAGTGGAAAGTTATCACCTTATTTGCAAGAATTGAAACACAAACCCAATGATAGTTAGCCTTAAATATCCCAAAACCATTAATCGATTAAAAAAAGGGATACACTTTTATATATGGGCTTTTTCCCTTTATATTTAAACCTTTATAAATCATTTCTTGATTTTTTCCCTTTGATTGCTTACAATCCATTACGCTTCTCTACAAGTTCACGCCCTTGTGAATGAAAGTTGAGAGTTGCAACTCTCCCAAAAATCCCACTCTCTTAACACCATACCCCTCATGTCGAGCCTAGTCAAAAGCAAGCTAAACTAATATCAATCTTAACATATGGTGTGATTCTCTTTGCTAATCGAGGGAGTCGAACCCAAGACCTCTCTAATACCAAATGTAAAGTTATAAATTTAGACTTTCTAGGAGGTTACCCAATCCAGTAATATTCAAATTCAAGAATGTTTAACCCAAACCCAAGCTCGAGTTCGAGTTCAAGTCCGAGTCCAAGTTTGAGTCCGAGTTCGAGTCTAAGAGGGTGAAAGCCCAAAGCATTCATCTCCCAGACCCTAGGAGGTTTGGTGAGCTCCAAAAGTATAATAGGGGGAGGACTTCAGTGGAGCTAGTTTGGCTAGGAAAGGCCAGTTTGGCCCAGGAAGGCTGTACCCAGGTGTTGGGTGACAGGATAGCCACTGGGAGGTCCAACGCTAGAGTGAATATAGACCATCAAGCGGGGTAATTTGGTGAAGTGTTCAAAAGACGGCTGTAGTTCTTTTGGGAGATTAAATGGTCGATACAAGTATGGGTGGCACTACTTACTTGGATACCTGGCATGGCTCAACGGAACCTCGCTCTAAGCCCATGGCTAGAGCACCCAAAGGTGGAAAGTGGGGAGAGTACCCATGAGGCTCGCGTAAGGCTACGGTGTTCTAAAATGTTTTCCCAAAGTCCCAGACTATAGAATGGAAGAGGAGCAATCCTCTGGTGTGGTGACCAAGGACACGGTCATGTGGTGATAAAGTCTTAGAGGACAGTGGGACTTAGTGGTCGGGCCTATCGGCTTTGTCTCAGTGGTAGTGTAGGCAAACTCAGCCATAGATAGAAAAAAGACTTGGTGGGGACTGTGAAAGGGATATTGGGAAAGGCAATTCCCCATATCTGGGGGCATCTTAAGGAATAGATCTTGGATGGTCACTCTTGGATAGATGGCCTAGTCATTGAGAGACGGGACTGCGATGTAGGTGGTGTTGAACCATTAGTATGACTAAGGTGAAGGGGCATGGCCTTAGCGTAACGAACTGGTATGTCAGTGGTACCTTGGGGTGTTGGTCTTGGGACCGGACACGTGGAGCACTTGGACCAAGTGCAAAGGATGAGTGGCATGGATGCCATTTTTGAGGCTAGCAAGTCCCAAGTCCTGAATTAGAGTTAAGGAGGTTGTGAATGAGACTCCTCCAAGTGGGCGGAGGTGTGGTTAAGTGACTAAAATAGAATGGAAAATTTAGTCTCTTACAGTTAGCTATAGATGTCTGGCCCGAAAATCTTATTACTAGGGAATAGAAATTAACTATTAGAGTGCCCTATTATATAGTGACAATATAAATTATATTAGTCTCAGATGAGCTAGGTCAACACATTATAAAACACAAATCTTTAAATCCCAAATTGGAGCCCAAAATGTGGTAGCGGCCGAAGCAAAAGCTCAATGAATGTAGCATGTTTGGACTAGAAGCTCTAAATTAGGAAGTCGAGAGTAGGATTGGTACTCATAATGAAGTACTTTTATTTGTCATCAAATATATCACCATTTGATATTAACATCAGAAGGTCCTAGAAATGGATTTATCCTCGAGGAGTAGCATGTCAAGAGAGCATGGATCTCCATTTCAGTTCAAATAGGAACATATAAGCAATGTAATGGATAGAAAGGGGCTAATAAAGGAATGACTTTAAGATGTTGGGAATAGTAGAAGGTTTTTCTTAGAGAGTTAAAGATGTAACACATAAGCGTTTGATTTTGCAAATGGGTAATAAGCCTAATACCCTCATGAGCGAATGGTTCAAATTAAAACTAATCCAATGACTATTAAAATCCTATATAGCTATGGTTGTAGTAAAAAATTATAGTTGTGATTATAAGAATGATAAAAACTCCTAGATAATAAAGGAGTAATAAGATTCTTCTCATATGGTTGAAGATGGTGTTCAAGGATTTGAGACTAAAGTTTATGACTGTAAGAGGTCAAATATAGATGAGGAGATATATCCTTAAAATGATAGCTAGGGCTAACTCTAATAAATATTGAAACAATTTAAAGAGTTAAGGGTGTACTTAAAGGATGAGTTGGTATTTTCATCATTTGAAAGGATAAATTCTAAGAGGCAAAGGTAATTTATGTGGAATAAAGAGTAATTAAATGTTAGAGTAACACTTGCAAGGATGGTTGAAACACATTTGGAGTGAGTGTATTATACCCAATCATGTATTGGGAGGATTATGAGATTTAAGTATGTGAATACTAAGCATCTCATTGATGGCGGAAGGTGCTATACTAAAGTCATGAAAAAGTGTTTATGAAAAAAAACAACTTTTGCAAAGAGTTCTAAGTAAACACAAGAGTGAAGTATTAATCAATAGTTAGCATAAGAAATGACAAATATGACTTTTGTAAAAGATATAGATATAAGTGAAATATGTCATGAGGATAGACCCATAGAGTTAATAGTGCAGAGACACCAAATATCTCAAGAGAAGATGCTTTGAAATCAAGTTGGCTAATTCATGAAAACCTCTCACTAAAAGAACCCCAATAGAAATGGGTTTAGCTTAACCTAAGCTGGAAGGCATAAGATTTGTCAAGACCCCCAACAAGATCAAAACTGGAAAATGTAGAAGACAAAGAGAAAAACTAGTGGAAACAAAGAAGAAACCTTAGATTGGTGTTAATTCAGATTGTGGAGAAATGGAACAAGGCTAACCTATATATACTATAGGTTGATGAAGCTTCACCACTCTTAGATCGAGGATGGCTTAAATATAGTTGAGGTCGAGGAGGTGCCATATCATCATCAAGAATGTGGTTCGAGACTCATGAATCGGGAAGAATAGAGAAGTGTCTCGAGAGTCAGGAATGAAAAGAATGAGGACTGGGACGAGAAGGATAGCAGTGGTGGAAGTCCTGAACAAGGTTAAGAGAATGAATCAGGTTGTCTGAAGGTTCCCAAGTGCATTCCTTAGGTCCGTAACCCTTCTAGTCTACCAGATAGTAGAGTTTAGACCGTGAGATCTTGGAATCAAGGATGTCCTGAACCTCGTACTCAAACCCATCCTCGAGATACATTGGTGGAGGCGGAGGAATGACCAAATTTGGAATAGGACTGGGAATATAAGACTTAAGGAAAGAGGAGTGAAAAATAGGGTGAATTTGATATGATGAGGGAAGTGCAAGGCGATAAATGACAAGATTAATGATGGCAGTGATAGGGAAAGGACCGAGGCATTTGAAATTGAGTTTGGGACATGGCTTGGTGGTGGAGATATTTTGCCAGAGGAGCTAGATTTTATCCCCAATATTGTAAGGGGGACAATCCTGATGATGGACATTGGCAAATGTTTTATGAGATTGTTGAGCACAATGGAGGTGGAAGGAGATGGAGTTGTGGATTTCCTGGAGATTGGAGATAAATGCCTCAGAGCGAGGATTTGAACGAGAGGATTTAGATGGAGAAGGAAGTGAGAAATTGAATCGAGGATTGCAGCCAAAGTTTGCAAAGAAGGGGGAAATTTGAAGGGAGGAGTGAATAGAGTTGTTATAAGAGAACTCAGCAAAGGGAAGGATATCGAACCAATCATCCTAATGATAGTTGATGAAGCACCTCAGGAATTGTTGTAATGTCTGAATTGTTCGCTTGGACTGTCCATCAGTTTAAAGATGATACGTTGAAGAGAGGTTGGCCTTCACTACAAGCAACAGCAAGAACCAGTGCCAAAAATGAGAGATGAACTGAGGTCCTCAATCCGAAACCACATCTGCGAAAATCCCATGAAGTCGGAAAATTTCCCTGAATACCAATTTTGCCATGTCCTCACCCAAAAACTCCTTGGTACACAGCAGGAAGTGCGCCATCTTTGTGAAGCGATGCACCACAACTAAAATGCTATTGAAGCCTCCAGAACTCAGAAGATCACTCAAGAAATCCATAGAGATGGATTCCCAAGGATCTGAAGGGACCGGGAGGGAACAAAGCAAACTTGAAGGAACGTGGCGAGGTACCTTATTCTGGGCGCAAGTGTCACAGGAGGTAACAAAAGCTTTGATGTAGTAGTCCATATGGGGCCACCAAAAATCTCATGTAACCAGCTCATAGGTTTTTGCAATGCCGAAGTGACCAGCAGTCGGGCTATCGTGGCACGCCATCAGGACCAACCATAACCCTAAACCCTTCAAGAACGTGAAGCTGCTCCCCACGGTACAACAAGCCATCTAAGAACTCGAACTCATCAAATCGCTAGCAGTCGGGAGTCACTAGGTATCCATCTTGAAGATGGGGGAAAATGTTGCTAGCGAGATTGTCGAATTGAAGATTGTTTCGGATCGCATCCATCAAGGAGGAGTCCTAAAGGGCCAGGGAAATTGCCATAACATGAAGCCAATTAGGACCGAGGATAACCTGATCCTGTTGATTGAAGGTAGAATTACTAGGCCTGAGACTAAGATAAGAGCGTCTTGAAAGAGCATTAGGAAGGCCCTAAAGCTTTCCAAGTCTATACTTGATGACAAAGTCAAACCGACTCAAAAATTGTGCCCACCTTGCCTGATGACGGCTCAAAACTCAGGAAGTGGCAAAGTACTTGAGATTTTTGTGATCCATCCAGACCATTGTTTGATGGCTTGCCCCCTCCAAGAAATGACAACACTCTCCAAAGGAATCCAAGATGGCAAGGAGCTCCTTGTTGTGAATTTCATAATTGATCTCCGCAAGCTGGAATTTAATGGAAAGCGACCGGATGAAATTCCTAATCTGCTCCGAATTGAGATAGCACAACACTGATGGCCAAGTCGGAGGCGTTTGCCTCGATGAAGAAAGGTTGTGAGGGATCAGCATGGATCAAAATGGGAGCAGAACTAAAGGCTGCCTTGAGTGTGTCAAAGGCTTGTTGGGCAGCAGCAGACCAAGAGAAGGGAACATCCTTGCAAGTGAGATGCGTGAGAGGAAGGACAATGTTGGAGTAGTGAGCAATGAATTTGCATTAAAAGTTGGTGAATCCAAAGAAAACCTGAACATCCAACATTGATTGTGAAGGCTCCCAATCGAGAATAGTCTTGACTTTGGCAAGATCCATCGTGATACCCTTAGGAGTGACAATGTACCCAAGGAACTCCACAGACTCCTGATCGAAGGAATGTTTCTCAAGCTTCATGTATAGGCCATATTCCCGCAGTTTCACCAGCACCTTGCACATATACTCGTCATGCTCCTCTTGAGTTTTCGAATAGATGAGGATGTCGTCAAGGTAGACGATCACCATCTAATCAAGAAACTCCTAAAAGACATCATTCACCATGTGTTGGAAAACTGCTAGAGCATTTGTTAAGCCAAACGGCATGACAGTGTACTCGAAGTAGCCATAGCAGGTTCAGAATGTAGTGTTCCATTCATCGCCAGGCCGGATCCGGATCAGGTTGTATGCTCCACGGAGGTCAATCTTGGTGAAGAAGCGAGCACCGCCAAGGCATTCCAATAGGTCCAAGATCAGAGGCAGTAGATAATGGTTCGAAGTCCGGCACCAGCGAAGTCCATGCTCACTCCCACCCAAGGCCCCTCGGTCCCAGTCCCAACCTCAAGTCGGTTTGGAAGCCCAACTGGAGAGTCCCTTCAAAACTGGTTCCTAGACCTCACTATCCCTGCTATACTTTTGGAACCCCCTGCAGCCCCCCCCCCCTGGGAGACGCACGCTTTGGGCTTTCACCCCTTGATCCGTATTAGTATTTGGACTTAGTCTCTGGCTCGATCTCGGACCCGATTTCGGATCCGACTTCGGATTCGGGTTCGGACTCGATCTCGGACTCGATCTCGGACCCGATCTCGGACCCGACCTCGGACTCGACCTCGGACTCGGTCTCGGACCCGATTTCGGATCTCGGACTCCGTCTCGAACTCGGTCTCGAACTCGGACTCGAACTCGGTCCCCGAGTCGGTCTCGGACTCGATTCCGGACTCTATCTCGAACTCGGTCCTAGAGTCGGTCTTGGACTCGATCTCGACTTGGTCCTATCCGATGAACTCTTTGTCATTTTGGTCATGCTTTCGGGGTTTCTTTAGCCTACGACACCTCGGCGAGTTGGTTCCTTACAACTCCACCACCCATAGAAGAAGTTCGATGCCCACATCGAACGTCTCATTTTATCCTACGACTTGTTGACCATGTCTCCGGGGGCATCCCCCCACTTAGCGGTGTGCCTAAGTTAGCCTCCCCGGCCAAGAGCCCATGACAACGGAATATAGGTGTTCCTATACTCCTCACCTCACCACGCCCTAGTATGGGGTCGGGACTTGGACCCAGCCTTGCTTTACTAGGGGGTTGGGACTCGAACCCAACCTCCGTAGAATACGTCTACGGATTCGACATCCCCGCGGGGAGTCGGGCGTAGTGCCCTACGCCTGGTCGACCTATCCAACCCATGCTAATTAGCTTACCTTTGGCGCGCCTTCGGGTCCCAACATATGCCACTTGCTCAACTTTGCAAATTGATATTTTTAATTGAATTTTGCATAAGTACATAGAGTTCTGCCTTGCAGAAATTCCTCCACTAGATCTCGCGCGTTCGCTAGGTTCTCCTCCGGTTCCCATGTTGCTTCGCAGTATGGAAATCCTTTCCACTTCACATGGAACTCTCTCACCTCGCGTCCTTGTCGCTTGCTCTTGCGCACATTGAGGATGGCCTCGACTTCGTATTCCTCTTCCCCTTGGATAACCTCAGGTAAAGGTCTCACTTGGTCCTTGCGAAGCAGATCCTCAAAGTACGGCTTGAGTAAGTTCACGTGGAACACTGGGTGCATCTTCCCCATCTCTCGAGGAAGTCGGAGTCGGTAAGCCACTTTACCGATTCGTGCCTCAATTTCATAAGGCCCCGTGAACCTGCTTAAGGAACTCAAGATCAATTCATTTACAGGAATACATGCATCTTTACCTTTGGGTCAACTTTCGGCTGATCCCACTTGGTAGTCTGAGGTTCTTGGTGTTCAGCCACACCTTCTCCCCAGCTTGGAACTCCACATCCCGACGCTTTTGGTTCGCATACTTAGTTTGCCTTTGTTGAGCCCATTCCAAGGAATCCCTCACTAGATTCCAAATGTTGAGTCTTTCCGCCGTGAATGCCTCCACTGCGGGTAACTCTCCATGATACTCGGCCATGCCGAGTTCCGCAGGACCTTCAATAGCTCGCCCATTGATGACTTCCCATGGACTCACCCCGATGCTTGAGTGTGGTGAGTTGTTATAACACATTTCCGCAAGTCCCAAATGACTTACCCAGTCGGTCTGGTCTCCCGAGACATAGCATCGCAAATAATCCTCCAGCTGCCTATTCACCCTTTCTGTTTGTCCGTCTGTCAAGAAGTGTTAGTGCCATCAATCTTGACTTAATACCCATTACCTGTTTGTGGGTGATAGGCTGTGCTGAATTTCAATTTGGTGCGATACTGTTCTAGGAGTGTCCTCCAGAACCTACTAGTGAAGATCTTATCTCGATCTGAGATAATCTCTTCCGGCCTTCCCCGCACTCGGACCACTTGTTCGAAGAATAGCTTCGCCACACCTTCCGCATCCACGTCCGTTGTGGTGGGTATGAAATGTGCCATCTTTGAAAATCGGTCCACCACCACGAATATCGCATCGAACCCCTTGCTTGGGGGTAGTCCCGTGATGAAGTCCATCGTAAGACATTTCCACGGGTGATCTGGAATTGGGATGCTTTGCAACAAGCCCCCACTAGCCTTAGTCACGGCTTTGACCTGCTGACATGTTGGACATGTCTTTACATAGTCTTGGACGTCCTTAGCCATATCTGGCCAATGGTACTTCGTCTTGAGTAAGCCCATCGTCTTGGGCACTCCGCCGTGTCCCGCAAGAGGTCCGTCATGACACTCTTCTAAGGCTACCTTCCTTAGTCCCCCTTCTGGAACATACACCCTCGTTTGCTTGTAATAAATGAGTCCGTTGCGTTCCGCATAGCCCGTTTTCTCTTCCGTTGGCAACTCACCTCTCTGGTGAGCTTCCCGCGCCTCCAGATTCCTCAACAACACTTCTTGTGCTAGACCATCATTCTCATATGCTGTCCGCACATCGTCCCAGAAGGTTGCTGTTGCGCTGGAGATCGCCAACCTCAAGCTCGCTTTTCGACTTAGCGCATCTGCCACGATGTTGCTCTTCCCAGGCTTGTACAGAATCTCGCAATCAAACTCGGCCAAGGCATTGGCCCACCGACCTTGTTTCCCTCTCAGGTCGGGTTGTGACAAGAAGTGTTTCGTTGCCACATTGTCCGTGTAAACCTTGAAGTGTCTCCCAAGGTAGTGTCGCCACTCCTTGAGCGCCTTGACCACCGCAAACAATTCCTTCTCGTGGGCAGGCCACTTCCGTTGAGCCTTGTCCAGCTTCTTCAAGAAGAACGCTACTGGATGGTTGTCTTGCTTCAAAACTGCGCCCAACGCAAAGTCCGAAGCATCCGTGTCTACCTCAAAGTCCTTACCAAAGTCTGGTAATGCCAACACCGGAGCCTTCCTCAACTTCCCTTTGAGGTGGACGAATGCCGCCTCGCATTCCGCTATCCATACCATCTTCCCTTTTCCCGTTTGATCTGTTAAGGGCAGAGCTACTCTCGAATAGTGTCTGATAAACTTTCGATAGTAGTTGCATAGCCCCAAGAATGCCCTCAACTCATGTACATTCGATGGTCGCTCCCATTCCTGGATCGCTTGGACCTTCTCCGGGTCCACCTTGAGCCCGTCTTGGCCCACCACATGCCCGAGAAACTTTACCTCTTGCTGAGCAAAGTCACATTTGCTCTCTTTAGCATACAGTTTATGTTCCCTTAGTTTCTCAAACACCTTCGCCAAGTGTTCGGCATGCTCCTCTAGCGTCTCGCTATAGATCAGGATGTCGTCAATATAGACAACCACGAAGTGATCCAGATAGGGTACAAAGATGTGGTTCATCAACGCCGAAAACGTTGCCGGCGCATTGCACAGCCCAAAGGGCATCACCAAAAACTCAAAGCTCCCATACCTCGTTCGACAGGTTGTCTTCTCGACATCTTCCTCGGCTACCCTGATCTGGTAGTATCCTGACCTTAGGTCAATCCTCGAGAAGTATTTTGCCTTTCCCAACCTATCGAACAGGTCCTCAATCCTTGGCAACGGGTACTTGTTCTTCTTGGTATACTTGTTGAGCAACCGGTAATCTATGCACATGCGCATAGATCCATCTTTCTTTTTCACAAATAATACCGGTGCCCCATACGGCGACTTGCTCAACCTAACATACCCTTTGCCCACCAACTCCTCTAGTTGGCACTTGAGCTCCTTGAATTCTTTTTCGTTCAAACGATAGGGGGGACGAACCACCGCCTCCGCACCCTCGACCAGCTCAATCTTATGTTCTATCGGTCGTGCGGGGGGTAACCCCGCCGGTAGCTCCTCCGGCATGGTATCCTGGAATTGGTCCAACACCTGCTGGATCACTAAAGGTATTTCTTCCGTTCCTGTCTTTTTGTCACTCTTCACCGAGAGTAAGCACAAAAAGGCTGCCTTAGTTCCTTTAGTGAGTTGTCCTCTCGTGGACACCAGGTTTAAGCAAGATTCTTTGGCCTTGCTTTGCCCTACCTTTAGATCCTGGGCCTCCACCCTAGATCTTCTTCCTTGGGCATTCGCTAGTACCACAAGGTTCCTACCTTGTCCATGCAGGGCTACCACGAACCGATTGAACCAATCCATTCCGAAGATCACGTCAAATCCCGCCATGTCCAACACGGTGAAATCCATGTCTACTTTCCATGTCCCTACTTCGACTCTCGCTTGTCGAAGTACCTTATCGGTGCTTTGGCTACCTTGAACAAACTCTATAGTCCTTGGTTCGCCTAGCCGCTGCACCGTTAGTCCGGCTTGCCGGACTATGTCTGCAGCCACAAAATTATCCGAAGCACCCGTGTCAATAAGGATCTTAACAAAGCTACCTCCAAGCTTCCCTCGGAGGGCTAGTAGATGCCGCGAACGACTCTCTACCAAAGTTGCTCGTGTAATGAGCAACTTTGAGTTAAGGACTGGATCACATACCTCAGTTTGGACTTCACCCGACTTGATGGCCATATTGGCTCTGGCCTTCTTCGGGTAGGGACATTCCCTCGAGAAGTGTCCCGCTTCACCGCAGTTGTAGCATACGTTGTTTCCCACGCTGCTATATGACTTGACCTTCTTATCCGTGGGTTTGTCTCTTTTCGCTTAACTCCCCCACGTACTTGCTCGCTGGCCACCGGATTTGCCTTTCCGGAACCCAGAGGACTCATTCTTAGAGAAACTCTTCTTGAATTTCCCCCTGCTATATGTTCCCCTTGGTTTGGCCCCTTTGCTGAACGTGGATCCCGACCCCGTCGTGTTCCCCTTTCGCAGGTTATCATTGAAATGCACCTTGATGGCCACATCCAACGCTTCCTTGTAGTTGGTCGGGTTCCAGCGCATCACCTCACCGCGAGCCCAGGTTTGCAAACCTGATATGAAGGCATGGAACGCATCCATATCCCCCATGTCCGTGACAAGTATCCTCTTTGCCATGAACCCATTCACATATTCCTGGATGGTTCCAGTCTGCTTCAGCCTACTCAGTTCATCCCTCAGATGCAGAGTGGCATTCGGAGGAACATATGTTGCGCGGATCCTCGCCTTCATCATGTCCCAAGTGACCACCGGTCCTTTGTTGGCCTCCGTTGTTCTCCACCAAGACTTGGCATTATCTGCCAAGTATGGTTTTGCACATGGGACCTTCTCCGAGCTCGATAACCGCAACGCTCGGAAGTAGTCCTCCATATCGTAAAACCAATCCTCCACCACCTTATAGTCATTCACTCCCTTGAAGACCGGTGGGGGCTTTGGTTTGTACTTGGGAACTGCCTGAGGGACTGATTCCACTTCAGTCTGTTTGACCTTGTCTGGTTTTGCCTCAGTCCCTGCCGAAAGGTCCGCACCTTCTGCGCTGCCAACATCCGCAGTCTTTCGCCTTTTCTTCCGCTTCTCGTCACGCTTTAGCTTGCGTACGAGAGTCTCCAGCAGGGCATTGGTCTGTGCCAATTGACCTTCTAGAACGTCCAATTGAGCCTTGGACGACCGAACCTCGCCACCGGACTCCTGTTTGGAAGTTTCCTCACTAGAGTCCTCCTCATGCAAGGATTCCTCATCCATAGCCTCTTGTTCGACCGGAGGCTCCAGCTCTGGCAGAGGTTCTGTCTCCGCCTGGGTTCGCTTACGCCCTGCCCTTGCCATCTCCCAGCAA
Source organism: Selaginella moellendorffii (assembly GCF_000143415.4). Classification (NCBI taxonomy): domain Eukaryota; kingdom Viridiplantae; phylum Streptophyta; class Lycopodiopsida; order Selaginellales; family Selaginellaceae; genus Selaginella; species Selaginella moellendorffii. The sequence continues at coordinate 2,244,551 of NW_003314278.1, forward strand.
TCCGCCTCTATCCTTCGCTAGAACTGAGGAGAAGGCTCCGATACCAAATTGTAAGCCACAAATTTTTCCTTTCCAATTTGCCAGCTTACCTCGTCTATCCGTCCAACACTGCCTTGGCTTTTGCTAAGTTCCCTTGCCAAGGTTTTCGCCTATGGTACCAGCTCCTACTTGGTTTCAGCTACTCACTGCACGAGCAACGGAGTGTTAGCCATCCTTCCACGGATTCCCAAATCACTCTCAATCCCCCTCCCCGGGTTAGACTGGACTTAAGGTTCGGCTACACTCCCCGCAAGCACAAGCAGCCAAGCACACCAAGCTTCCAGGTTCCTAACATCCCTTGGTACCACAAGACTTGATCATGGGACCCTCTAAATCCCAAGTCTTGAGTGCAACACTTGCTTCGGGACGCCGGGGCGAAACACCGTGGCCTAGCGGCCCGGTATGGGTACCTCTCGCCCCCCACTTCCATCCCGAAGGAAGGCCCAAGCCCCTAGGAAGGGCGAGGACCAATGAGCCGCATGGTACTCAAGTGGGGCACCACTCCACATGAGCCGGGAGCACCGCAATCGGTTTCCCTTTCGGGAGTGGGAGCTGCTCTTGAGCACTTCCTTGGATGGCCCCTCCGGCACCAGCCAAGTCCATGCTCACTCCCACCCAAGGCCCCTTGGTCCCAGTCCCAACCTCAAGTCGGTTTGGAAGCCCAACTGGAGAGTCCCTTCAAAACTGGTTCCTGGACCTCACTATCCCTACTATACTTTTGGAACCCCCTGCAGCCCCCCCCCCCCCCCTGGGAGACGCACGCTTTGGGCTTTCACCCTTTGACCTGTATTAGTATTTGGACTTAGTCTCTGGCTCGATCTCGGACCCGATTTCGGATCCGACTTCGGATTCGGGTTCGGACTCGATCTCGGACTCGATCTCGGACCCGATCTCGGACCCAACCTCGGACTCGACCTCGGACTCGGTCTCGGACCCGATTTCGGATCTCGGACTCCGTCTCGAACTCGGTCTCAAACTTGGACTCGAACTCGGTCCCCGAGTCGGTCTCGGACTCGATTCCGGACTCTATCTCGAACTCGGTCCTAGAGTCGGTCTTGGACTCGATCTCGACTTGGTCCCATCCGATGAACTCTTTGTCATTTTGGTCATGCTTTTGGGGTTCCTTTAGCCTACAACACCTCGGTGAGTTGGTTCCTTACAGCAGCCTAAACTCAATCTGTCTCGCCAAAACATGCTTCGAGCTTTTCTTTGAACAGTTGAAGATCCATCAACTCTGGAACCATGACCCCTTTCATGCTCTTCTTCAGGAGAGGAGAAAACCATGACAAATCTACACCTTCAAGTAACATCCCAATCACGCTGATTTGAGACTTAGGAGTGGGGTACTGCTGATGTTGAAGTGCGAAGATCAGCTCCATCTGGTTCAGGAATCCGTGAAGCTCCGAACGCTTGCCTGAGAACTTCACCGGGAAACTCACCTTTGGTTCAAGAACTCTACTTGATCCTTGAGCCGAAAGTGAAGCAAGCTCCTGTTGCATGTGAAGAAGGGTTGCCTTCAACTCAACATTCTCATACTGGATTTTTGCAAGGACTTCGGCAAAGAAATCAGGATGGCTTGGAGACTCCATTGGCAAAGAAGAAAGAAAAGGGGGGGAAAAGGCAAAGGCAATCAAACAATCAAAACAAGCTAAAGCAAAAGCAAAAAACACAATCTGAATCAAACTGTCAAGACCCCCAACAAGTGTAAGTGACTAATTTTTTCATTCTACTTTAGTCACTTAACCACACCTCTGACCACTTGGAGGAGTCTCACTCACAACCTCCATAAGTCCTATTCCGGACTTGGGCATGCTAGCCCCGAGAATGGCATCCCCGCCACTCAACCTTTGCATTTGGCCCAAGTGCTCCACATGTCCGATCTCATGACCGACACCCCAAGGTACCACTGACATATCAACTTGTTACGCTAAGGCCATGCCCCTTTACCTTGGTCACACTAGTAGTCTAACACCACCTATATCATAGTCCTGTCTCTCAAAGATTGAGCCATCTATCTATAAGTGATCATCCCAGATCCACTTCTTAGCATCCTTAGGATGCCTGCAAACATGAGGAATAGCCTTCCCTAATATCCCTTTTCCAGTCCCCACCAAGTCCCTTTTTGCCTATGGCCGTGTTCGCCAACACTGCCACTAGATCAAGGCCCACAGGCCCGACCATTAAGTCCCACGGTCTTATGAAACTTCCTCACCACACGGCTGTATTCTTGGTCACTACATCAGAGGAGTACTCCTCTTCCTTTCTACAGTCTGGGCCTTTGGGACAATATTTCGGAACACCATGGCCCTACACGAGCCTCATGGGTACTCTCCCTGCCTTTTGCCTTTGGGTGCTATAGCCATGGGCTTTGAGCAAGGTTCTGTTGAGCCACGCCAGGTATCCAAGTAGGTAGTGCCACCCACACTTGAACTGGGAGCATTGACCATTCGATTTCCTGGGGGAACTAGAGCCAGCTCTTGAACACTTCACCAACCTACCCCGTTTGTCGGTCCGTATTCACTTTAGTCTTGGACTTTCCAGTAGTCAACTCATCACCCAACACTGGGTATGGCCTTCCTTGGCCAAACTGGCTCCACTGGGCTCCAACCCCCACACTCTCCCTACTATACTTTTGGAACCCCCCGCAGCCCCCCCCCCCCGGGGGACGATTGCTTTGGGCTTTCACCCAACAGCATGTATTAGTATTCGGACTCGGACTCGGTCCCAGTCCCGGTTTCGAACTCGAACTCGGACTCGGTCTCGGTCTCGGTCTCGGTTCCATCTCAAACTCCATCTCAGAGTCCATCTCGGATCTATCTTGGACTTCATCCCGGATCCATCTCAGACTCCATCTCGGGTCCATCTTGGATTCCATCTCGGACTCCATCTTGGGTTCATTTCGGGTCCATCTCGGACTCCATCTCGGACTCTATCTCAGACTCCATCTTGAGTCCATCTCGGACTCCATCTCGGGTTCATCTCAGACTCCATCTCAGACTCCATCTCGAACTCCATCTCGGGTCCCTTTTTGGAGCCTCGCTTATTACTCACTTCATGCTCATTCCTTGAGCACTTTTGTTGGGAGTTCCACTCCCGCTCTCAACCTTTCAAGTTGAAGTTTTTGGTCCAAACGTGTTACGTTCGTTTGGCTTTCGCTTTGGCCACTACCTCGTGGCACCCTTCCGGCTCCACTTTGGGGCCTAGGGATTTTGTGTCTCACAACAAGATCAAGACTAGAAAATGCAGAAGACAAAGAGAAAAACTAGTGGAAACAAAGAAGAGGCCTTAGATTGGTGTTGATTTAGATTGTGGAGAAATGGAACAAGGCTAACTTATATATACTATAAGTTGATGAAGCTCCACCACTCTTAGATCGAGGATGGCCTAAATATAGCTGAGGTCAAAGAGGCACCACATCATCATCAAAAATGTGGTTTGAGATTCAAGAATCATACGAGAAATCAGAGAGTTATGAATAAGGAAGTGTCTCAAGAGTCAGGAATATGGTCTATAGGTCAGAAATCCGGCGAGACTCAGGAATGTGACAAGAATTGGGGGATTCCTAACAAGATTCATGTGCTTTGATAAAATATTTATGGAGGTATGAAAGTACTGACAATGAGTTATAGGGCATAATAATTACCCGACATGAAGTCTCAAGAAGTTAGTTTCCACTATTTCGACTAATTACAATTCATGTAAGTCAGTGTTTTGGCTGCTGGTGATGCTCCTGTAAGAATGTTGAAGATCTGAAATCTACAGTGTTTAGTTGCCTCAATAAAAAGTTTAGATACATCCCTTAAGGGAGAACATATTTATGTTGATATATAATGAGTCAGTATTATAATAGGAAATGCTTATTGTCTAGAAAGTCTGTCATTGAAACAAATAAGCAGCACGATCCATTGGCTGCCCATGTTGCAAGTGGGAATTGGGATGAGGTGCTAAGCATCTAAAAAATAAGAAATTGAAGAAAGAACTTGGAAAAAGCTGAAGAGTAGTGAGTTCATGATCACCACTTGTGATCATGGAGGAGATTTATGTTGAGCTCTAGCAACTGAAATAGCCTTCAATCTCTAGAGGATGATAATGTGGGCAAAAGGGATCTAGTGTGCTGCCATGGCAATAGCATTTTAGTTGTTGATTCATTTATGTTACTATATAAGCTAATTTAAGATATGTGATGAGAAAAATTATTCATATTTAATGTAAGTTTCGTTTATGGACGTGTGCAAAAAGTCTCAAACATATTTGTTATATTAATATTTCAATGTGTGAGGGCCAAGTGTCACAAATGTAGATTATTTTAAATTATAGCATATGCTAATGATTTAGTGAATAATATAGTGCAAAACACATTTTTAATAAATTGTTATGCATTGCATGTAGCAACGTTTGGTTTGCTTAATAGTAGTGTTATTCTTACTTATTAATCCAAATGATCAAATAAGTTTAAAATTATAAGCATATTTGTAATTTATAAGCACAAGATTAATCTAATTGCATATCAACACTGATAGAATAAAAAAGAATACACTAGAAAGGTTTTAAGAAAGTTTTTAAGTTATAAAGATGTTTATAAATTATAAATACAAAATTAATCTAAATAAATAACAATTTTTAAATGGTAGAATATTCTAAAATATTTAAGCATGTTCTAGGTATATTCACTACCATCTCAATCCCCCTACAGGTTTGCTTAAGCAAACCAAAATGAAGCTTTAGATGTTATTACTTCTTACACTGCATTATAACAATATAGTTTGAAAGGATATAAAAATTCTTATTGCAATAAATTAGTTTTAAATTTTATTTTATTTCTTAGTTTGCTATATTATTCACCCTAAATTATGAAAACATAATTTTATTATTTTTCCAAGTAACTAAAACCTTTACTCATGGTTTTCTGCCATAAATAAAAATTAAAAATAAAAAAAATCCTCAAAAATTCAAGAACTCACTTTCTTCCCTTTCAATTTATCTGCCTGTAGATTAATGTATGATAATGATTATTCTAAGACACTCTACCTTCTTTGGAAGAAAAAAAAACGAAATGAAATCTCTCATCTTTAGAAATAAAGAAAATAACATATTCCATCTTCTTTATTTAAAATTCACCTAATTGAAACCCAAGCATACAGGAAAAGAAGGGAGGCTCCTATTATCTTGAAAGTTTAAAGAATCTTTAATTGAGAGCATTATGAAACATTTCTTTAGCTACAATACATCAATAACTTGCAATTGTAACAATGCCTCAATAAGATTTTCCAAACTCCAAACAAGCTGCATTAACAACAATTATGAAGTAAATAGGGCCTATTGCTAAAAAAAATTTACCTCTAACAATAATCAAAAATAGCTGACCTTACCCCGTCAAAAACCTAATGCTAGATACATTAAAACAGATTCTAAAATTGCAAAAAACCCTAAACTCGTTTCAAGGGAAGGTAGACTGGTAAATCTTTTCTGCAAGTATAAAATAAATATTTCCCATTCGGAAGACATTTTTACCATTGAGAGATTTTCCCATCGGGAAAATTAGTCTGGGAAAATTCATCTTTATTGGGAAATTTATTATTTACATGATCCCCAATATATACTAAAATCAATCAATCCATATCAAGACTTCAAATTTTATTATAAATCAGAATAGATTATTTTGGTGTCCCAAAACAACTAGTAGAACTTAGCATGAAATTCTTCCCAAACCACTAGTTCAAGCTATTTTGACCGTTAATTGACTAGAAGATACTCTTCACAAGTCCAAAAGAAAGAACAAAAGAAACCTAAATTAATAAAGGTAGGTAGATGGGCGAGCTATGGAAGCCATGGTGATCAGGAAATTGGTAATAGCTCTTGTGATGGCGGTGTATAGGATTCTTGCGGTTCGATCGGGCCAGTCCAGCAGCGGCAGCATTGTCAGCCCCGATTCCATGTTTGCATTTGGGGATTCTTTGAGCGACACCGGAAACGATGCCTCGGCGTTCCCTGGATCAAAGCCCTCGCTCCATTACGGCCAGACTTTCTTCCGCAAGTTTGCTGGCCGGGCCTCGGATGGGAGGCTTCTCATTGATTTCTTGGGTCAGTTCTTTCGATCTTCCTTTCCAAGTGAATTTCTTTTCAAGTTCTTGTTCTTTCTCCGAAACTTTTAGCGCAAGCATTTGGTCTTCCATTCCTTAGCCCCTACTTGCAAGATTTCAATGCGGACTATCGGCATGGAGTCAACTTCGCGGCTAGAGGAGCCACTGCTCGCAGCACCTCGATCGTGACACCGTTTTTTCTTAGTGTTCAAGTCAGCCAGATGATCCACTTTCGCGAAGCTGTTCTTGCTGCTCCACAAGGTTCCAGTGGTAAACTTTTGTTTGGCTCTTGCTAAGCTTTTGCTCGCAGCCACTCCACTCCTCCCAAACTCGACTGTGTTCTCCACGGCGCTCTACGTGATCTACATTGGGATCAACGATTTCTGGCAAAATCTAAACAACAATCGCATGACCATCCAGCAGATAAACTCGACCGTGGTTCCCCAGTTGATACAAACAGTACCCAAAGCTTTGGAGGTAGCAATTCTTCTTCTTCTTCTTCTTCTTTATATGTAACAATGAGATGATCTTTCTCACGTCTTTCTCTTAAGGCACAAGCAGAGGCTCTACCACGACGTTGGCGCGAGAAAGTTTCTTATTGTCACTGTTCCTGCCGTGGGATGCCTTCCAGTCGTCTTGAGTGAGTTTGGATCCTCCAGTCCGGAAGATTACGATGCCAGTGGCTGCTTGCGAGCTTTCGACGATGTCGTGGGGTCGTACAACGCACGGCTGCGCTCTCTGGCTCTCGGTTTCGCGGGGAAGTTTGCTCAAGCTCGAGTTTTCTTTGGAGATATCTTCGCGGTTCACAAGGATGTGATTGCCAATCCCGAGCTTCACGGTACGTTGTGCTGATCGAGCTTTGTTGATCTTTCTCGCGGCAGGATTTGCGCCAAGCTCGAAGTTGAGTGCTTGCTGCGGTGGCGGCGGCAAACTCCATGAAGCCGTGAAGCAGTGCGGGGTGATTGCCACGCCGGTTTGCGAGTCCCCGTCCTCCTACATCAGCTGGGACGGGATCCATTTCACTGACGCGTTCAATCGCGTTGCCGCTGCCAGTATCCTTGGATCGATTCCATCGATTTAGATAGAGCATTCTTGTTGGAAAAACATGGAGCGTTCGCGTAAAGCTGTTTGTATCAGTTGTCTGGCGACAGAAACACGCATGGATCAGAGCTAGATTGAAAGGAAAGAAAGAACTTTGCAAGAGTAAGTACCAAGAATGCCACACTGCGAAATGACAATCTTTGCGTATGGTCGATTGAATCCCCTCTCAGCAACCACTGCTCGGGTATCGCCTATAAGCTTGGCAGTGCTGTGGGGATCCGAGATGAGATTTTTCCCAAGGAACGAAGAGAAGAAAATACATACCGGAAGTAAAGATTGCTCGTGTTATCTTTGACCACCCTGGTACTCGCGATCTTCCGGACAACGTCCAGGCCTTCTACCACCCGGCCTACCACCGAATTCGTTGGATCAAGCTCCGGAGCATCCTCAAAGGCAATGCAAAACTCAGTCCCGTTTGGATCCGGCCGTGACTCTTCGTACACGACTTCAAACTTCCCGTCGCGAGCTATAAGTTTCGGCTTTGCTGGAGGCTTTGTGGCATCTATGGCCACGATCGAAACCGCACCTTTCACGTTCTTCGGCCGTTTCCCTGTCTCGTCTAGCGTTTTCATCTCGCTGGCTAGAGCTTTAGCGTCTAGACCACCTGCGAATTGAGCTGTATCCTTGGCTCTACCGCTCAGGCTGAAGGTCCTGAGGCCTCCATTCTGTATGTAGTTCCCTGTTATCTTGTAAAAATCTCGCTTCCTATAACTCACTCCCTTCTGACCAGCCGCAATCTCTCCAAAGCGTCTGGCGCCCACTGGTACGTCGTCTTCGTAGAGTCCAACGACGACGCGGCCTGCCGGTTCTCCATCGATGCTGATGTCCAGAAACACTTTGCGTGTCACAGTTGGACACGGCTCTTCGTCAGCGAAAGCAAAATTGTCAAAAGTACCGTGCAATGCCCCTAGTGTATACACTGCCTGAGCAACAAAGCTGCGTTTTCCAGTTGAGAAACTTAAGAAAGGCTTTTCATTCTCTTTTGCTCCAGCGGATTTCCTATATACAATGTCAGTATAATAAATATCAAGAAACTACACACCCGCGTTCTTTCGCTTTTCTCTAGCATGCAATGTAAATAGCATACCTTCTGCGACACTAATAACCCTTTCTAATGTGTTTATACCGACCACATAACTATGAACGGGTTGCTGAATCATGCTCTATCGAAAGCAGAATTCATCTGCCAAAACCGAAAAGGTACTTAGTACCTGTTGAAATGTATGCATATGCATGGTAACTTCAGCACCTAGAGATGGAATAATTCTTACCTTCGAGAAAATGGAAGCGAGAGAATCGCTAGAACAACCTTGACAACCTTTTCAGGAATTCCACTGAAATTAAACATGTCAATAAGGGAAGCAACAAGCAATTTAGCTCAATACCTTTTTTTCTCATCTAGCGCTTTCACTTCGGATTTCTTCGTGGCGTCCGATTCAACCCTGCAGAAGAGGCTATTTAGTAGCTGTTGAAAAATGTGTTTACATTTTGACCACTGCCCATACGCGCAAAACAAACTTACCGGACTTTGCTTTTGCTACAAATATACGAACAAGCAACCACAACATGGAGTTTAAGTTTCGCGCATTACTTCTCGTCAAAATCATAAATGCAAGATCCATTGTCACTCCTTGCGGTTGGGTCATAGTTCGCTGCATTGGGATCCGCGCACCCTTCAGGCACTGGAATGTTAACCTGTTGTGCGGCCTTTCCTGAATCAATAATACACAGAGGTCCAGCAGAGGATAAGAACAAACAAGTAGTTACCGTAAATGTTGGATTTATCGGCGACGGAAATTTTGGGTTTAGAAGCTTCAGCAGAAAAGTCATATTCGCAAGTTCCATCATCGCTTCTTGCAGTCGGATCGAAATTAGCAGCATTGGGATCGGTACAGCCCTCAGGAACTGGAAGATTGATTTGCTGTGCAGCTTTTCCTGAAAAAAAAATGGTTAACAATCTCTCAGGTGTTTTAGAAAACGTACCATATAAATTATCTTTTTCAGCTTTTTGACCTTCGGAAAAATCATAAACACAAGTTCCATCATCGCTTCTTGCCGTTGGATCGAAGTTTATAGCATTGGAATCCGTACATCCCTCCGGCACTGGAAGATTAATCTGTTGTGCAGCCTTGCCTGGTAGAAATGTTCAAGCAAGCAAATAAAAGAAAAACGCACGAGCTTAAATGCTTACCATACAAATTGTCTTGTTTCAAAGAACTCGTTGCGGGAGTTTTCTCAGCAAAATCATATTCACAAGTTCCGTCATCACTTCTGGCCGTAGGATCGAAGTTTCTTGCGAAGGGATCAGCGCAGCCTTCTGGAACTGGAAGCTTGACCGCTTGGGCAGCTTTGCCTGCAGTTAAAATGTTCCTCTAAGAAAAGAGAAAGAACGGCGAGTTTTTCTTTTTTACCGTAGAAGGTATCCTTCTCCCTTTCATCCTCATTTGCATCACCCAAGGAACTCCCCTTCATATACTTATCAGCCAGATGATATCGCTTCACATTCTCCTGCTCTTGAACAAGCATATTTCCATATTCGAGTAGCTTGTCAATCGTCATGGGAGGCTTTGGAAAAGTCGGGGGACCATCCTTAGAGTTGACCAGCTTCGGGCCTATATTTTCCACCCCAACCTGGGTAATCCACTTTCTAACCTCGTCATCGTAGACTCGGGCCCTCAGAGCACCAAAGAAGTCTGTTTCACTTCACGTTAGTCACAAAAGAATGCAATGCCTATAACAGTACTCTTCTTACCTATAGATTGTCCTGGAAAGGTGTCCACAAGTTTAACGATGTCCTCATCAGGTACGTCGTCAGTTCTGAAAATGCCTTTACAAACGCCAATCCTGTCCTCCCTCGTAGGCGCCCAGTAGAACTTCTCCATGCGACCGTCACGGATCAAAGGTGCATACAAAGTCGAGAAATCGTTTCCAGTCACAATGATCGGAACTCGGGGTAACTCCTCCTTGGTGTAAATTCCAGGCAGTTGGACGTTGGTTGGATTGTCCGCGATGTTCATCAGTGTTGCATTTACCATCTGGTTGTTGACGGTGTACTGCGTAGTCCCTCCCATTCTTCCAGCACCGGCATCCAGGTCGTTGATAAACAAGACGCACATTTGGCCTTTCTTCTTGATAATATCAGCTGCTTCCCGATATCTCTGTCGGATTAGCTTTGCAGGTTCTCCAGCATTACCGCTCTCGAGCTCTCCAGCGCTCATTGCAATGGGACTGGGGTATAGTCACAGAAAACCCAATCAGTTATAGAGTCATCTCGCTTTTACCACCTTACTTGATTCCTAGTTTGGAAAACACCAATTCGCACTGAAATGATTTTCCTTGTCCTTTGCCTCCCCAAACACCGAGGATAAGAGGAACCTGGAAATGGTTTTCCAATTAGCAAGCAAGCCAGCAGACCATTGGAAGCTACTCCCACCTTAATATTCGGAAGAGCCATGAAATTCTTGGAAATGTGAATGACGAGCTTGTCCATGAACGCTGGAGCGATGTATAACCCATCGATGGTGTTATCCATAGAGTAGCTGAAAATTCCAGTCTAAGATGGAAAAATCCGAGCGAAAGAGAAGAACAAAGAAAGAAACTTACACGCGCTGAGCGGTGTTGAGGTACTCGAGACTCGACATAACGGCAGTCTGCGTTCCTCCTCCTTGAGGGCCTTGATACAACGAATCCACCATCCCCTTTCCTCTCGTAATATCCTGCTGATCATCCGACGTATCGGTCCCCAGGCCTTGCCATCGATCGGTTTTGCTCTGGGAGGATTCATCCACTTGGCAGACTACACGACCTTTAGCCCGGAAATTCCCCGCGCGAGCACTAAAATCATGCTGATGCACGACGCTGCCATGAAATGCCGATGAGAGTGGCGATCTTGCGCCGATTGGATGCGCGGATGCCTGAATTCCATGGAAATTTCGTCAGTGCGTAGAGATTTCTAGAGAATGATAGCGCAAGTTACCTGCACTAGGAGCTGCATTGACGCTGCCATTGCTTGATCGAGGAGCCCAGCTCGGCTTACAAACAGAGTGTTGCCCTACGGATTATTCGTTCTCAACGGCTACAGTCGTGCCACGTATGAGGGGCTTATCCCAAGGGAAAGCACTAGAATGCGCCACGTGGACGGATTTTTATCCCATGTTTTCCCTCCAAAATTTCAAGGCTTAGGGTTCTAATGTTTTAATGGCGATGGCTTTGGCCTGCCGCTTTCCTTCTTGGCTCGTAGCTCCGCGCTGTTGCTCGCCATGGAATCGATCTGGATTCTCCTCTTTTTCGCTTTCGCTGCATCCTTCCATTGGCAGCGATTGCATTTCCAGAATTTTGCGCTTGAACAGGAACTGTGAGCGGTGGAGGAATCGCGCAGCTGTGGACGCAGCGAGCGGATACGATCCACGGGACGGGGTCGCGGTGTACAAGCCGGCGTCCTATGACGTTCTTGTGAATGGTGAGTTGTTTCGATGAAGAAGAAATTGTTTTACCAAGCTCTGAATTTACAGATGCCGTGGATGCGACATTTTTCGCTCTCGATGAGGGAAACAATAGACTGGAGATTGAATTCCCGTAAGTGTTTTGTTCTTCCAATTATACGATTGAGAGATAGATTTTTCCATCCAGGCCGCTGCCAAACGAAATTTCCAGCTACAAGGTATGTTGGATCATTTGAAGGGGTTTCCAAAGAAGAAAAAAAGAGGCAGACAAAGAGAAGAATAAAAAGATTTCTGGCTAACAACAATGTTTCGCAGGGATCATCAGATGACTTTATCGACGCAAATATACAGCTAGCTTTGGCTTTTGCGAACAAGCTAAACGCAGCGAGAGGCATCGTTACCAAGATAGTAAGGTCGCGTTCTGTGCTCGTGCGTTTTCTAAAGTGGAGTCTATTTATCTAGGTGTTTCCAGATAACGTGGAGAAGAGAAGAGCTTCCAGGGTTTTTCGATCAGCTTTTGATCTCGTAAGCAACTTTTATATGTTGCCAGACTAGAGCATATTTTTGTGTGCTACTCAGAGTAAAGGGATAAGCCTCGGCTGCCTGGATGATGTTCCAGGAGGCAATGGCTTTCTAAAAGCATTAAGAGGCGCGTTCGAGCTGGACTTTCAAGAAGATGTGTCGGGAAAATGGCAAACTTCTTCTCCTCCGTCTATGTATGTCGTGGTGAATTGTAGCGGCAATGAGCTCCCGGATCTTCAGAAGTATATGGTGAGGGCTGTGCTTCTGGTTTTATGCGCAACTTCCTTCACGGTTTTCTATGCAATGCAGGATGCCGTCGTGGGAAGTGCTTCTATAGTTTTGTTCAACTTACAGCTAGATAAGTTAAGGTACGAGAAATGTTTAAAACGTTGAGAACTTCCGTGCTAAGGACCGCGACAGGTCAGATCTTGGCCTGTTTGGATTTCCAGGCAAGGACTTGCAGTACGAGTTTCTGTCGCAGTTCCTCCCCGCCTTCTACATTCGCACCAGAGATTACTCCAAGGTAAAGTAATGTTCTCTCGAAAATCTAATGATGGTAAGAAGATAACGCTCACAGAACGTGCCTTTTGCACCTTTCATCGTTAATTACAGTGGAGCACTACTGAGACGTTATCCTGGTATGCCATCGCTCTTAATCTTGTGTTTGCCACATTAAGGCTTGGTTTTGTTTGACTCAGGACCATGGCAAGTCATGATTAAACAAGCGAATGGTGTATATGCTTGCGTAGCTGAGAACAGACAGCGGTTTACGCTAGGACAAGTATTGCCTCTAACGTACATAGCATTCGTCTGATCTGGATAAATCGTGCAGGCCAAAGAAGAACTTTTGCGATCTCTTGGACTCCAAGAAAAAGAAGGCAGCAACCTAGAGTTCTTGCGTAGAGGTTACAAGGTAAGCCTAGTAGTTGCTTAAACGAAACACTAGAAAAGCTTTCCTTTCGTGTCAATTAGACGTCGACATGGTGGGAGGATGATGCAGCTCTCGAGAAATCATCGGCATGGAGAAGCTAGTTTCCTTCTTGTGGACGGAAGCATGTAAATTAAGGTAACATGTTGACTCATTTTGATCTCATCTCTTGCCTCTTTTATCCTGAGGTGCTACATAGCTTCGTCAGACTTGGTGCGTTGGAATTAGGACGTTCCAGCTTTTAAGAAGTTGAGGTATGTACTTTCTTTCTTCCAATAGTCAATCACCAGAGAAAGACTATGACAGGTCAGCCTTGGGATTATTTGTAACTGTAGCGGCCTACCAAGGAATTCCAATGTTTCTTTCGCCGCTAGATTAGATTCTAGGCGACTGGACCACCATTTACGCTTCAAAAACGTAGCTTTTCTTCCTCTCGCACGCTGGCTAATCTCTAGTGTTTGTTTTGCAAAAGGATGGACAGAGCTCTCGCTGCGATTCTATTTGCCGCCGTTGAGTGGCAAGTCATGATCAAAGGAAACGAATGGTGAGGACAGACAGCGTTTTACACTAGAACAGGTATCTCGCTATAAAAATTACCCACATCCTGTCTAATCCGTGCTAAACGAGCAGACAAAAGAGGCACTGCGCGCGTGGACTGCTGCGAGACAAGGAAGGAAGCATTTTGAAAATCTCCGCAGATGGTAATGGCTTACAAGGTAGGCCACGATCGCTAGTAACTTGTCTTGTCATCGGTCCCGGGAAATATAGAAAACGCGAAAGAGACTAATTTTCTGTGCTTGGTTTTGTAGGCACGAACGTGGTGGGATCTGGATGGAATGGATGGGAGCTGTGTGCTGTTGCCTGCCCAAGATCTTTGATTGATTGATCGTTCGTACCCTGTTGCGCTCTCCGGCAATCAAGTCTGGATCAATGAAGCTCGATCGAGAGGCCCAGAAAAAGCTTGCTCCAATGGATGGATGTACTTACCATGGGTAAGTGTAAACAAGCTCTTCTTTTCTATGCTTTTCTCGTCGGGAGACTAAAACTCTTTGCTTTTGGCGCTATAAATGCAGGTACTTGCTCTTGCGGGACGTCACAAACTCGGGGAGCCTTGGATCTCGATGACAATGCCAGTGCGCGAGTGACTCGATCGATCGGTGTCTCTCTCGTGCTAATGTACCTTGGATCTAAATCCTCGCGAGAGGCAGGCACCACAAACATACATTTTCTTGCAATTTTCAAAGCGGGCTTGGCATGTGGTGGCGAGGATTGCTCCCATATTCTATTCGTCAATGCTGGGCGGATTGTTTACTTGTTTTAAGCGATCAAGGGCAGAGTATGACAGGGACGCACTAGAAAAAAATTTGGCGGTGCTGGTACCACCTTTGTTGCTAATCCTGTGTTACCTGGATGTTGACTTCTTGGTTTCCTTTGAATGAATTTCATAACCCACAAGCAACAGAGGTCACTGCTAGTAATTGTGGTGGTGGTAAGCGGTAGCGTTTCGTTTGGGGGCGGCATATTCCAAATCCAAAACCCAAGTGTGCACTCATTCAAGTTTCTTAACTGGTTAAAGTCAACTAATGCCAACAAAAGGATGTAACGTAAGGGCGAGAAACTAAAGTAATCAAACCATGGAAAAATCTTCCATGGTAAAAATCGATCGCATTTTGGTATAAAGGGATTTCTAAAAGCGCATCCAGTCGCTGTCGATCATCGTTCCCACAGCCACCATTTGGACAAAGCCAACAACAATCATCATGCTTCCAAACAAGTAGCTACATTGGTTAGTCCTTTGCGAGATCCTGTCCGTCGGCGCCGCCGTGGCGCGCCCGGCGCCGTCCACCTGGCGCCATCCCCGCCGTTGGGAGCGCACGGGCCCCGATAGCACCACGACCGCATGTGAACTGCCACCACTACCGCGCGCGGTGTGGCTCTTACACGGTCCGCCATAGCCACAGAGCTTGGCTTGGCTTGGCTGTCCCTGGGAGCGCTCTGCGAGAGGGAATTGGGGGAGTTAGGGTTAGGGTTAGTGAGTAAGCGATCGATCAGCGCAGCGTCGTCCCGGCGTACTGATGATTTGGTGGATACATTCGCGAGCCGAGCCTAGATTTGTAGAATCTGGTCCTTTTTGCGCCACCGATTCCTCCATGGGCAATCAGTCCTTTACTACATTTGTGGCAGCGATTTGTGGAGATGTCGCATTCTCCTGTTCCGGCCCCTTGGCGAGAGTTTTGATATGTGAGGCGCGCGAGCGAGAGTGAAAGCGAGAGCGAGAGAGAGAGAGGTCGAAAGAGAGAGCGAAAGAGAGAGCGAGAGGGAAAGAGAAAGAGATTTTTGCTCTTGGCTCTCCCTTCCGCTAGATCCTTGATGAGGAGCTCCTAGGCATCGATCGCGCAGTCCTCGCGAATTCCGCCCCCTCCCCTGGCCATGGGCGAGGAGAAATCCAAATCGGGGCCGCCTGGCGCGGCGCTGTGCGGGAGATGCCACGTCTCGGAGGAGCTGGAGCTGCAGGCCAGGAGCATGATCCTTGGTGGCTCTGGTGGCGGCGGCGACGCCGTGCCTCCTCCTCTGTGCAATAGCCACAACAAGCATTGCTGCTGCAAGCTAGGCCGGCACACCCCAACGCACACGCTCACGTATGACGCGGAGCTCATCGCCCTCGACCCCTTCAGCAGATCCAAGAAGATCCGGCGCGGCGCCAATGGCCGATTCGTTCCCAGCGACGCGAAGATCCAGCACCCCGGCGGCGGCGGCGGCGGCGGCGGCGGCACCAATTCGGAGCTTACGTCAACGGTAGTTGCCATGGAAGTTGACAGCGGCGGCAATTGGCTCGAGAGCGACGGCGGCGCTGGTGGCGGAGGAGAATTGGCGGACAGCTCGCTCATCCCGGGGCTCGGGGACGACGTGGCGCGCCTCTGCCTCGCCCGGCTGCCCAGATCCTGCTACGGCCAGTTCTACACGGTAAGCAAGAGATTTTGCTCGCTACTTAGGAGCGGGGAGCTGTATAGCACGCGCCGCGGCCTGGGCATCTCGGAGCAATGGGTCTATCTTCTCAACAGCGGCCAATCCGTGTGGCGGGCCTTCTGCCTGGTCGATGGCGGGCGATGGCGGCCGCTCCCGCCCACGCCCTCGGATCCATGCTTCAATATGTGCGACAAGGAGTCGCTCACCGCAGGGACGCAGCTGCTCGTGGTCGGGCGCGAGATCAATGGCCACTGCATCTGGGGCTACGATCTCCTCACCGATCGCTGGTTCCGAGCTCCACAGATGAACACCCGGCGCTGCCTCTACGCCTCGGCCAGCTGCGGCACCCACGCGTTTGTCGCGGGGGGGATCGACTCCACCACCCAGCTCGAGCTCCGCGCCGCCGAGCGCTACGACTCGTCGTCCGGGCGGTGGGAGGCGCTGCCGGACATGATCAAGCCGCGGAAGATGTGCTCGGGGTTCTACATGGATGGCAAGTTCTACGTGATCGGTGGCGCCAACGCCGCCAGCGCGGAGCTCACTTGCGGCGAGGAGTTTGATCCCGACGCCGGGACGTGGAGGGAGATCCCCGGGATGTGTCCTGCCAGGAGCGATACGACGAGCAACTCGCCGCCGCTGGTGGCGGTGGTGGACAACCAGCTCTTCAGCTTGGATGCGTCGTCCAGGAAGCTCAAGCGGTACTGCAAGCGATCGAACTCGTGGAGGGTGATCGGCGATGTTCCTGTCAAGGCGGACTCGAGCAGTGGGTGGGGGATGGCGTTCAAGGCCGTGGATGGGCAGCTGCTCTTGATAGGCGGCGATCGGAGGGACGGAGACGCGATCTATGCGTGGAAGCCGTGCGAGGAGGAGGGCGGCGCCGCTGTAAATTGGAGGTTCATTGCCGGATTGGTACCACCGGGGACGTTCGTCTTCAACTGCGCGGTCATGTCCGCGTGAGCTAGGCTCCGACCATTAGAAAAAGGAGTTCTTCGGTCGATCGATTGCGAGGTTCCATCTTTTTTGGTGGCGGAGTGGCGGTGGTGGAGCAGAGTTAAGTTCTTCCGCTTTTCTTTTTTCTCTTTTTCTCTTTTTTATTCTTCGCTCAAAGTTTTCCAGGGGATAGCTTATAGGATCAATGACAGCACCATTGGCTGCGCTGCTCATCTATATAAAACCTCCATCAAAGTGGAATCCACTTTTTTTTAGTTTTCCCTTCTTTCCTGCTTGAGCTCGATCGATCGCGCGACTGTGAGACTAAATTCGCGAATCGAGCCAACCACTACTGCGAGGATCCCCGTCCGTATGCTGGCCACCAACCGTACGGCTGGCTGACAAAAACACCAAAACCAAAAGAAAAAACTTAGCGCGGTAAAATCCACTTTTAAAGACCCAAAGACCTTTTAACATCGCCTCCTCTCCGGGCAAAATGGGTAAGTTTTTAGGAGGGTCTCGCTCACACGCCGGAGACGATGAAGGACGAGCTCGAGGAATCGAGGAGTAGTAGCAGCGGCCATGGCGGATCCGGGAGCCCTAATCCTGCTCGAAGATCCATGGAATCTAGTAACAGTGCCCACGGAGCGAGATCTCCCTTGCATCCCAGAGCAGGAGCAGCGGGCAGTGGAGCTAGAAAGCCTCCGGGCGAGGCCACTCCCACCAGGAAATCCCACAGTCGATTCGTGGATCCAGTTGAGTGTCTCTGTAGAGCTAGGCCTAGCTAGGTAGAGTGTGATCTTCGATTTTTGTTTCTCTTGGTGCGTGCGTGCATTGGTGGACTGGTCAATTCTTAAAGACCGAGCATGACTTTGTTTGACTTTTTCTCTCTTTGTCTTCTTGGGCTGCGATCTAATTCGCAAACTTGTTCTTTGTTTTTGGCCACTTCCAGCCGGAGCGCGTGGCGGCGCCGCTGCCCAAGTTCGGGCAATGGGACGTGAACAATCCCTCCTCGGCCGACGAGTTCTCGGCGATCTTCGAGGACGCTGTGGTGGAGAAGAGGGGCGATTCCAGAGGGGGAGGGATTGCGTATGGCTACTCCGACCGCGATCGCTCGTCGTCTTCGTTTGACAGGAAGAAGCCCAAATCGATCACGGTAACGATGCTGCTAAAAATCTCTCCTTTGCCCTCTAAATCGATTGGATTGATCCCCGCAGGAACGATTGTGCTGCTGCTTCACGCCGAGAATTGGCTAGGTTGGGGAAAGTTTGTGGAGTTTTCTCGGTTTTTAGGATACTAAAAAAAATGTAGCAACGGTCAAGTGGCACGTCATTTGCCACGTGTGATTCCCCCCATTCCCATTTTGAATGCTCCTCCCTCCCTGTGTAATTGCTCCATCCAGCCGCTAGAACCCTAATCGCGGGGGAGCTCGACCGCATCCATGCCGAACAAGGCGTCCTCCTCGTCCTCCAGCGGCCGCCACAACAAGGTATTCGTGCTGCAGAGGAGTCTAGGGAGCTCGCCGGTGCTGGAGGGAAGCTATGGCGAGCAAATCGGGATCCCTGGGCACCAGAGCGGCCTCGTCGGGGTCTATGTCTCGGAAGAACAGGCCTACGCCGCCGTGATCCAGCGCCAGGTCGCCGGGATGGAGCAGATCGCCGGGAGCATGCTCACGGATCTCCGCAAAGTGGTGTCGGTCAAGGGGCTGTCGTTCAAGGAGCGCTACAAGAAGATGCTCGAGTGGGTTCGCGACTGCGATTGGTACAGGGTCGCCGACGCCGTGAGCTTCCAGATCAAGGAGTGCCCGCTGGTGCCGTTTGAGAAGGTGAACGAGTCCAAGCTCTTCGATGGCGTCCAGGATCTCCAGTCGGCGGTGTCTGACAATGGGTCTTTCGTGGACGACGAGGAGGACGATGAGCTCTACGACGAGGCTGGTGTTGGCGGCAAGGGAGGAGGAGCCAAGAAGAGGAGATATGCGCACTACTAGCTCAAGGTGCCGTATTGCATTTCTTCTTGGATTGTTTTTCTAGCTTTTTAGCTTCCTTTCCTCTGTTTTCTCTCATGCTTTGCTGCTTGCAAAGGTCATGACACATTCATAGCTAGCTAGAATTGTTTGCCTCGCTCAGTTGGAGCCAGCGTCCACAGTTGAGTGAGGCATTCCAGTGTTCTTTCTAAGATGCAATGCAAGTTGTGCTCTTAATTTATTTGCATCGGTGTGGAACGTCACTGACTGTTTTGGCATCTTTTAACTAATTTCTAGTTCTCCAAGTTGGTCCTCTGGATGGGAATGAGTCATAGTTTTCTGCAAGTTAAAGGCAGGCGTGATTCCTGGAGAACTATGGCATAGGCAATCGGTACGTACCATTTTTTTATCTATCGATCTATCTGTATGCTGTTTTGAGTTTTGAGGTGCCCATCAAGAAGCATGGACTACTGACATCAACTTGTTTGCAGGATTTCTGTCCTTTACGATAACGCGGCCACAGTGAACTGCAAAATCGCTGTCGAGCGTCACGTGGGTGAATTCCGTAGTCAATACTAGGCTTTCTGTTTCTCATTTTGCCATGGCTGCTTGGGCTGAACGCCTGTGGGATTTTGAGTCCTCTAGTGCTCTGATTGATCATTATTTCGATGCCCCCAGTTTTTGTAAGGATGCAGCTGCTGCTGAGGCTCCACAAACTCCGGATTATCGAAAGAAGCTGCGCGTCGTGGGGTCCAAACGAGAAAGCCACGTCTTGGGCGAGCGAGAGAGGAGGAAGGAAATGAATCAGCTGTTTGCGCGGATGGAAGCTGTGTTGCCTGAGCCACCTCCAAAGGTAAACCCATCATCCACTCGGTGCTACTAATGAGGGCCAAACTTCTTGTCTCTTCACAGATGACCAAGCCAGCTTTGGTGGACGAGGTTCTAAAGTACATTCAAGGACTACAAGTCGAGCTCGAAGATCTTTCCGAGAAACGAAAGGCCGCACAGAAGGCAGCGCGGATGCGACGTGCTCTCCATCCAACGCCAGCGCCAAATGTGGCTGTGACTATGTGCGGAAGCAGTGCACTCGTGACTGTGATCAGCAAACGGCAGCAAGACCTCTTCAGCAAGATTCTTCATTTGGTAGCCAGGTTTCAAGTGGAACTGGTCGGCGCGAGCGTCTCTACTGCTAGTTCATCCATGTTTCATCACATTCATATCAAGGTAAACATCCCCCTTTGTTCCTCGGTTTTCTCCTCACATTGCGTCTGGCAGGCTTGTAAGCAGGATTTCTCTTCCGAGGCTCTTGAAGAGGCTCTCCGGCAGCTGGTTAGTAGATGATACATCACTACCTATTGACAGTGTCCCTTCCGGAAGAATCACACAATTAATATAGTTTAGGCAGTTTGTCATCACATAGAATAAGCTTGCAATCTCACAAGGTATATATATATTAGTACCACCATGAAACAAAGCTTGAACAGAGTAATGTGTGATTTTCAAGTGAGATTTCGGAGGAACTCGGCCGCGGTCGCAATCGCTCCGCCAGTAATCGCGCTCGAAATGACGCGCTCGTGGGTCACGTTTGAATCGGTCAGCGACAGTGCCGCTCCCGTCAATGCTCCACCCAGCAATGCGTTCTTCTGCGCACCCAAGAACAATTGTTTTTAGAAAAAATCGTCATAAAAAAACTAGAAAAATCGAGAACCCAGTCATGGACTCCGCGAGCTTCCTGCATCGTGTAGGTCATCCCGGAGTAAATCCCAGCCACCATTCCTGGAGAGCGAGCAAGCATTTGATCAAAAGCGTGTAAGAAACGCTTTAGAGGAGACCGAGTTCTTTACCCCACTGCAAGCACTCCTTCCCCATTTGATTCACCTGGAGACCAGCAAAAGAAAATTGAGATTTTGGTAAAGTTTTCAATAGTGAATAAAGAATCCTTACCGATTTCTCGAGAGACCTCTTGTTAGCACTCTCTGCCGCAAGCACAAAGCCCTGTTAGCACAATGCTGAGGAGAATATCCAATCCACATACCTTGAGAGACGTAGCGCATGGACTCTTGGGCTGCCGCATGGAGGGCGCCGGTCTGTAAATGGAAGATTAGAGAGACAAGATTGGAACTATCAAGCTATTCCATGGCTCACCCCTCCGACTTTGATGAATCCATCCACAATCCGGTTGAGAAGAGGATGCCCCATGTCGATCAAAACATCCACATTGGGTCCATCGAAGCTAGTGTTGACGCGTGCTTGCGGCATTTTTCCCTCTCCTGGATTGATCGATTCTAGCAGTTACTGCGCAATCTAAAAAATTTCTCTAGAACAGTGAAGGACAGGGGCTAGAAGGGCAACGCTGGGTTTTGATCTGCGAGATATCTCCTTCGGTGCAACACGTGTTCGCTCCTTAGCGGTGCTGGAGCATGCAAGTGTGACGCGTGCCCTATGACATTGCTAGCCAGCGTGGCGTAGGATATTCGTATACTTTGGATTTATCTTTAGGGTTTAAACTGTCATTCTCTAAAGCCCTAGCTATGGCGGGAGCTTCGAAGCGATCGCCTCCTCCGCCTCCTCCTCCTCCTCCGGGATCGGCCCCAGCGCCAGCGGCGTGCCAGGTACAATGCGCTGGATGCCGATGCGTTCTCAATGTGCCTCCCGGAGTGATCGAGTTCCGCTGCCCCAAATGCAAGCTCGCGCAAATGCTGCCCCCGCAGCTCCATCCCCAGGTGATGCTGCCTCCGCCGCCGCCGTTGCCTCATCTTCCGCCGCCGCCGCGGCCATCGTCGGCTCCTCCGCGCGCTCCCGCGGATTCTTCCAAGATACAGCTTCCCTGTGCGAATTGCCGGGCCGTGCTGAGCGTCCCGCCTGATCTGTCCAGGTTTGTGTGCCCGCAGTGTAGGGTGGAGCTCGCAGTGGATCCCGCGAAGCTCGCGGGGTACATGAACTCGCTGGCACACCTTTCCTACTTGAGCGCGGGCAACAAGGACGTGGACGATCCTCTTTTGTGGAACAAGTTTGGCGATGCTTCTTTGGAAGAAATTAACGAGGTAAGATCGTTCATGGGAAGGAAATGCTTATATCTTTGTTCTTTTGATGAGCTTTCCAGGTAGCTCTAGAAGTGGAGAAAGAAGAGGATGAGAATGGAACAGTTGGAGATACTTTCATGGACTACGTGAGTAATGCCTGTTTCTTCTCTAGTGGTTCTGACTAGTACTACTTTGTGTAGAGGCCATCGAAGTTGTCGATCGGTCCACCACATCCCGATCCGATCGTGGAAACTTCATCACTTTCGTCAATCCAGCCTCCAGAGCCTACATATGGCCTCAGAATATCCAAAGAAATGGAGGATTTGGGAGCACTATCATGCCTGCAGTTGGAGACATTAGTATATGCATGCCAGGTAGGCTTTGTTGCCTTCGAACTATCTTATCAAAATGTTTTATAGAGGCATCTTCAACATCTGGCCGATGGAACTCGAGCAGGATTTTTTGTAGGAGATGGTGCTGGGGTTGGGAAGGGTAGAACAGTAGCTGGACTTATCTGGGAGAACTGGAAGCATGACAGGCACAAAGCCTTGTAAGGTTTGCTTCGACATGCCTCACTTGGAAACCTGGTCTTCATGTTGTTCGCAGGTGGATCTCTGTCGGATCAGACCTTAAATTTGATGCTCGGAGGGATCTGGACGATATCGGCGCTACTAGCATAGAAGGTTTCTTGTATGCAAATATCATTACAGCTGATGTGTCTCGTGTATGCAGTGCACGCTTTGAATAAGCTTCCATACGGAAAACTTGATTCCAAGGCGATAGGGGTGAAAGAAGGCGTCATATTCCTGACATACAACAGCTTAATCGCTTCGTCTGAGAAAGGCCGTTCCAGGCTACAGCAGCTTATACAGTGGTGTGGACCAGACTTCGATGGACTGATTACTTTTGACGAGGTTCGTCGCTTGTGTTAGTTGCATTCTGTTTTCATATTTTTATATTCTAGTGTCATAAAGCCAAGAACTTGATCCCCGACAGTGGAACTCACGCTACTCGAACGGGTGAAGCAGTTGTCGAGATTCAAGTGGGAATTGATCTTCTTTGTGGTTTATAATTGATTAATCTATGTATCTGGCAGAAAAGGCTTCCTGAAGCACGAATAGTATATTGCTCGGCGACGGGAGCATCAGAACCTCGAAACCTGGGCTACATGTGTCGCCTGGGGTTATGGGGAAAAGGAACAGACTTCCCTCATTTTCACGCTTTTCTTGGTATGCTTTCGCTATGTTTTTCTCTTTAGAACCCGGGCTTTGCAGCGGCTTTAGAAAAAAGAGGAGTTGGCGCACTGGAGTTGGTAGCAATGGACATGAAAGCCAGGTCAGTCTTAAGCTACTTAGCCACAACGAGAAAACGTTTTTTCTGCGTTCCGCAGGGGAATGTATGTGTGTCGGACCTTGAGCTTTCAAGGCGCAGAATTTGAAGTTGTTGAGGTTCCGCTAGAAGCTGCAATGAAGGTAAAACAGCATTGTGTTTCATCATAACTGGTGAGACGTTATGATTTAACAGGACATGTATGCAAAAGCCACGCGCATTTGGGGTGATTTACGTGTTGAATTTATGCAAGCTTCTGAGCTCCTTCAAGATAAGAAGCCTTTAAATCAATTATGGAGAGTGTTCTGGGCAAACCATCAGGTACTCCTTCAACACTCTCTACCTTAACTGAATCATTGTGCATTGTTTCCAGCGGTTTTTTCGACATATGTGTATGTCCGCGAAGGTCCCAGCTGTTGTACGATTGGCAAAGCAAGCCTTGTCTGAAGGAAACTGTGTTGTCATTGGATTGCAGAGCACGGGAGAAGCCCGCACAGAAGAAGCAATAAGCAAATACGTAGGCGTTAGTCCTCTTGCCATATAAAACACTGACTGTGAACAAATCTCAGGGTGCTGAACTCGACGATTTTGTTTCGGGTCCCAAAGAGCTTCTGCTGAAGCTGGTTGAAGACTATTATCCACTTCCACAGCAATGTAAAGGTAATATTTTATATTCGTAAGCCTCCCGAGGTTGTATTTTTTTTTCTTTTTTTTCGCTTGGAAGATGGCAGTGACAATGACGCTTTGGACGAAAACGTTATGGAAGCGAGAAAAGCTAAGCCCAAAGATGGTTTAAGTGGCGATGAGGAAGAAGAATTTGAAAGTAAACCTTTTCTTCTTCTTCTTTTATTAATTTGTAAGTTCCTATTTCAGCGGAATGTGAGACCGATTCTAGCGGAAGTGAAGAAGATACCAAAACTTGCAATGTTTGCGCCGTGGAGAACGTAAGAATCTTTATTAAATTACGATGCATATCTAATTTTGTGCGCATGGGTTTTAGAGAACGCTCAAACTCGTGGATTGTGCACTCTGTGGTATGACCGTTCATTATCAGTGTCTTCCAACTTCAATTGCGGAAACTGCTGAACCAAAATGGTTATGCCCTCCTTGCGCTGACGAGTTGCGTGAAATACGTCAGGCGCGGAAACTCTACTTTTCTGAACTTCGGCGCAGGTACATCTCGGTGATGATCTCGAAACGAACTAACTACATTACAGACACGCAGAAGCGAAGTCAAGAAAAATGGCAGCTTTGGAGGTCATCCGTTCCCTGGATTTTCCAAACAATCCTTTAGATGATATTATTGATCAGGTACTCCCGTCCGAAGCGTCTTAACGGAAGTCACTCTTTGTTTATTGTCTCAGCTCGGAGGTCCCGATTGTGTAGCCGAGATGACTGGACGTAGGGGAATGTTAGTCCGTGCCTCAAATGGCAAAGGTGTCGTCTATCAAGCTCGAAATACGTAAGTCTGCTTAGCACTTTTGTATTTTGAACATATTTTGTTTTAGGAAGGATGTTCCGATTGAGATGATAAACATGCACGAGAAGCAGCAGTTTATGGATGGGAAGAAACATATTGCCGTTATTTCTGAAGCTGCTTCGGCTGGTATATCTCTGCAAGCTGACCGTCGAGCAATCAATCAGGTTGGATTTTTGGACCGTGTCATTTCGTATAATCATCTGTTCCTGTAGCGTCGAAGAGTACACGTTACGCTAGAACTGCCATGGAGTGCCGATCGGGCGATTCAGCAGTTTGGCAGGACACATCGGTCGAATCAAGCTTCTGCTCCACAATACAGGTGTTTGAAATTATAGCTAACACGATTCTCACATTGCGTTTTTCACAGGCTGCTCTTTACAAACCTTGGTGGAGAACGTCGATTTGCGTCCGTAGTGGCCAAGCGCTTGGAAACACTGGGCGCACTCACTCAGGGGGATCGTCGGTGTGTACATTTTGAAATTGAAACAGGTCTCTATTAACAATGCTTTTCACATCAGAGCTGGTCCGTCACTGAGTGCGTTTAATTATGACAGCGCTTATGGGAAGAAAGCGTTATCTATGATGTACAAATCTGTCATGGAACAGGTATGAGTTTCTTTCAACTATTCAGTATTTTACTACTTTCTTTCAGGTCGATTTACCCGTGCTTCCACCTGGTTGCACTTCTGGTAACAAGGAGGTGGTGAGAAATTTTCTCATGGAAGCAAGGGCTGTGTTGCTAGCTGTGGGGATAATTCGTGACGCATTTCCAAGTGAGACTTTGTTATCTTAGATCTTGTTTTCTATAATTGCATCTATGGCAGTGGACTCCGAGGATAGGCGGCCATCTGGAAGAATCGCCGAGGGTGATATGCACGATGTAGCGCGCTTTCTGAACCGACTTCTAGGTGTTCCACCGGATGTGCAAAATTGGTACGACTGTTTCGTATAATCACAGTTTTGAGGTTGGATATGCAGGCTATTTGAGTACTTCGTTACTATTTTTGACGAGCTCATTCACGATGCTCGCAAGGAGGGACAATTTGATTCCGGAATTGTTGATATCAAAGCAAGAGTTATTGAACTACAGGGCCTACCAAAGGTAAACTGTTCGCCGTGGTCATCGCACTTAGTATCTTTGGTGGTATTTATGCAGACAGTTCATGTTGACCGGATGTCAGGAGCTCCTACTACACATTCTGTGCTTTTGATTGACCGGGGTTTGACATTTGAGGTAAGGTTCTTTAATTGCTGCATGTACCTAACCCTTTCTGATAGGCCGCATGTCTAGAGTTGGAGCGTGCGAGCGGCAAAGATAAATTCGCAGATAATGGATTTTACAAATCCAAGCGAGAATGGCTTGGTCGGATACACTTTCTGCTAGCAATTGAAAGGTAATTTAACTTTGGGGAGCTTGCATTGTTTCTGAAACACATGTCTAGGACGGGTCTACTGCCCCGTGCTTTTAAAATTCTTCGTCCTTCTACCGGGGAAGCCTTAAGGTAATTGCTGGTTTTGTTAAAGCTACTGAAGAGTTTATTGTAATGCAGAGAAATGCCATCTACAGAACTCTTTGCTAAGTATGAGAAAGTGAACCTCAACGATCAAGTAAAAGAAGGATGGATACAGGATTACACATTGTCTGCTCAACAGGTAGCTATAAGAACAATACTCATAATTCTCAATGCTGTTATTTGGTTAGTGTACCCACGGACCACAATGCAAGCTTGGAGCTGCATGCACTGTCGGGAAACGCGTACAGGAAGTCCATATTCTCGGGGGTTTGATACTTCCCGTTTGGGGCAGCGTGGAAAACTCCCTTGCAAAGCAGGTACTTTGACACAATATTCAGAAGACTTTCAGACTCATTTGATCTGCAGGACCGAGCTGCTCACCGGAGATTGAGAGTCGCCCGGTTAGAAACGACATCCTCTGACAGGACGAGGGTCGTGGGCCTCCATATTCCAACTATTGCAATTAACGCCGTCTTAGAAGGTGTCTAACATTGTTTCAATGTTTAACGTATTGATTTTGTGCTTGTATTTTGCAGGCCTGGGATGGCTGCAAAACTAAGCTTAAGGTACACAGGTCAAAGTTTTTGCTCTGACAGGAACATAGTTGTTGGACTCATTTGCCATAGAGCGCCTTATTTGGTGGAGACATCGTACAGTGAAGTGCTAGAGTCAAATTCATCATCTCATATCCCATATGCCCCAACGTCTTTCTCCACACCATCATTCCCTTTGAGCGCCAAGTGAACAGTAGTGAAATTTACTTACAGATATTCCTCATCTTTCTTCTCCTTTAAAACTCAGGACATCTTCAGCTTCTCATCAGTGCCTTGGTTCATCATCCAGGAGCACTCAATCACAGCATCAGTTACTGTGGTCACTAAACGCTGTGATCTATTGTTAAATAAGCGGATAGTTTTTCCAGAATTCCACGTCCACATTCCCTTTGCTTGCCTCCACAAACTGTGATGTAATTGGCTTCCACCTTTCACATTCAGTTCCGTACTTCTCAAGCATGTCAACCCTGGAATGCCCAATCCCCATGAGTGTCACGTAGGGTATCCGCAAGAGTACCATGCAGCATAGTCGAAATAGCTCTTTAGTGTGGACATGAGCATAATGCTTCCAGACATCACTGGTTGTGGGCCAAGACCCCAGTTTAGCCTTTTGGTTAACAGATCAAGGTGTATGTTCGCGCTCTTGATCTGTGATTGGTTATGATCGCAAGCCATGCCTAAACCCTAATCTTTTCTCGAATAAGAATGTTCTTTGGATAAGTGAAAGCGTCCTGAATGTTGTACAACATGTCTTCTGGTTATGTCCTAAAGCACAGTCAGTTTGCTGTAGTTTGTTGTTTCTGGTACAAGGTTGATCATCAAAGTTCAATTGAAAACGAAGGGCCTGCAAGACATTGCGCAAGGAACTTACTGGGGAAAAGAAGTTCCGGAAGGTAATGTCAATTCAGTTATATAAGATTCCTATATAAGCACGCCCCAATAACTTTTTTTGAGCGTTCTTTGATCATCCAAAACTTAACTTAACAATAAAGGAAACTGCGAGAGTTTTCTTCTTTTCTTCAGTGGATTCCGGGGAATTTGTCTAAGTTGTCCATGGTCATGCCGTAATGCTTGTCTAGGTTGTAGCAGCCGTAAAACTTCGCTCGCGCCTCCTCCCGCCAACGACGCCGCCGCACCGGTCATGCCTACTGGAACGCCAAAAATGGTCGCCACCGTGGGCGTGCTTGCTGGAGCTCCACCTCCCGACGTCGCCGTCCCAAAGGGTGTGCTAATCGGCGGCGCCGTAAAGGAAGTGCTTGCTCCTCCGCCCAAAATCGGCGCCGCCGTTCCGCCAAAAATGGACGAGCTCCTCCTCTGCCAAAAATTGTCCGCATGAATGGGGTGCTTGCTTGCGCCGCTGGAGCTCCGGAAGTATTCGGTGTGAAGAGCAAGGGCGGGAAGGCTAGCGACGTTTTCTTGCTCTTGAGATGCGCCGCCACCTTTTCGAGCACCACGTCCGAATTGGAGCCGCTGTTCGTCCCCAGCACCAGCGCCAGGAGTTCGCCGACGTTGCTCTCCTTCTCCCGATCCATCATCAGCCCCTTAATCTCGCCCAGGAGCCTGTGATCCTCCACGCCCAAGTGGAGCTTCAGAGTCCTCTTGAGCATCTGGAAGCCATGGCCGCGTAGAAATCGATCCGGCTGGCAGCCCGGGAAGACGGTGTCCGGCTTGGATTCGTCCGCATGAATACGAAGATCCTCTCGTCCGGAGCCCACAGTCCATCGCTCATGTCCAAAACATCCGCCATCTTCACCGATCCCATGAACACAGCCTCCCAGATTGCCATCAGTTGTGCCTTGCGCCACCAAGCCAGTATTTAGATTGTAAACATCGTAGCCGAGCTTGTTGGCTATGGCGGCCACAAGCTGCTTGTTGCCACTTGCCTGGCAGCCGAAGACGAGGTAACTCCTCTTCTTCCTAATGTAATAATCCCGAGTTTGAATATTAATACAAGTTTTAGGGTGAAAGCCCAAAGTGGGTTCAATTAAAAGCTGCCACGTGTTAATTCCTGAATTGATGGAAGCAAAAGCTGGCCAAGGATCTAGAAGTGTTTGTGAGAAGGCTTTGATGGGAAGTGAAAAGCAAGTGGATGATGTAATGAAAAGTAACATTAGCACTATCAACAAGGAATCTTAAGAACAAAAAACTATAATCAAGAGCTCTTTCAACTGTACAAAAGTACTTTAATAAGCTAGTGTTCAATGAAATAGTATAATCTATCCTTATTATACTTTTGGAACCTCTGGAATGTTGACACTTAGTTAACACGTGGCAGAAAATAAAATACATGGCACAGTTAATTCGTTTCTTTTGCACAGAAAAAAGAATGGAGAGCGCCTGCATTGTCCTTTGCTACTTTGGAGATTGACAAAGCATCCAGGTAGTGGAAGGATGACTTCAACAAGGACTTGAATCCTAACGTAATACTCATCCCAGCAAGCTTGAGGCCATACTTTGGCTTCCCAGTCTACTGCTTTGTAAATTATGGTAAGTTTGCTAGCTGCAAGTTCGATTGATCCTGTTTGGAATGCCGAATTCTTCGTTTGCCGAGCACAGAATAAGCATTTGCGAGCAAGACGTAGGCAGCTGCATTCTTGGGATCCAAATCTAGCAGGCTTCTCGCGGCGCCTTGTCCAAGCCGGAGATCATTGTAGCTCCTGCAAGCTCCCAGCAAGCACGTCCACTCCAAGGCGTCGGGAACGAAGGGCATGCTGTGGAGAAGATCTCTAGCTTCCGAAAGATATCCTGCCCTGCTCAGCAGATCGACCATGCAACAGTAGTGCTGCTTGGACGCCGCCAATCCATAGTCGAGCCTCATGGAGATGAACCAGCAGCGACCAAGGTAAACTTTCCCCCCGTGGCTGCAAGCCACGAACGCCGCCAGGAAGCAAACGTCGTCCGAGAAGTCGATCGAGTCGAAGAGCTCCAGAGCTGCGGCGTAGTGCCCCTTTTGGACGTAGACCACTAGCAGGATCGTCCACGAGACAAGGCTCCGTTCCGGCATCTCATCAAACACTTTCTTCGTGGATTCCACTAATCCGGCATGGGCATATGCCGAGAGCATCACGTTCCACGACACTGAGCTCCTCAGTGGCATCTCGTTGAACGTTCTCACGGCCTCCTCAAGATGCCCGTTCTCGGCATATGCCGCGAGCATTGCCGTCCAGGATACCAAGCTGTGCTGTGGCATCTGGTCAAACGCGTGCTTGGATTCTTCGAGCCTTCCTCTGCGGGCATACGCGACGGTCAACGCGGTCAGCGAGACGAGATCGACACGCGGCATGCGGTCAAAGAGATCCTCGGCTTCCCGCAGATGCCCGTTTTGGGCATACACTGCGAGCATAGCGTTCCACGAAACTACGTCTTTCTCGGGCATTTCGGAAAATATGCGCTTAGCACATTTCACATTCTCTTCATGGGCGTAGGCAGTCAGCATTGCACTCCACGAGACGAGGTTATGCTCGGGCATGACGTCAAAAAGCCTCTTAGCCTGCAGTATATGCCCGCTCGCGGCAAATGCCGACAGCATAGAGTTCCAAGAGAAGAGATTCCCGTATGGCATGGATTCGAATATCCGCCTGGCCTGCACGACAGCGCCGCATTGTCCGTAAGCGTGAAGCATTGCCGTCATGGCAACGAGATTATGCTGTGGCATCGAATCGAAGGTTCTTTTTGCCGCCTCCAAATGCCCAGTAGTGGCATATGATGATAGCATCGAAGTCCAGGTTACGATGTCTCTCTCCGACATTTCGTCAAACATTCTCTTGGCCGATTCGAGATCTCCACGCTGCGTGAAAACGTCCAAGATCGCCGTGGAGGAGACCCTCTCGTGTTCCGGCATCTGGTCAAAGATAAGCTCGGCTTGATCCAGATGCCCATGACGAACATACACTGCGAGCATCTCGTTCCACGCAACCAGATCTCTCTGGGGCATGGAATCGAAGAAAATTCCAGATTCTAGCAACAAATCCTTGCACGAGTACGCTGTGAGCATCGCGCTCCAGGACACTAGCGTTTTCTGCGGCATTGATTCGAAGACTCTCTTGGCCTCTTCCAGATGCCCCATGGCGGCATACGCCGACAGCATCGCGTTCCAGGCGACGAGATCCCTCTGTGGCATTCCGTCAAAGAGCTCCCTGGCATGGATCCATCGCCCGTGCCTGGAGTTTGCCGCCAGCATCGTCGTCCAGGAGATCAAGCTCTTCCTCGGCATGGCATGGAAGATCGCCTCCGCCTCGGCGAGGCTCCCGTTCCTCGCGTAAGCGCACAGCATCAGGTCCCAGCTCATCGAGTTCTTGGCGACGATCCTGTCGAACACCGCCCTCGCGTTCTTGGGGCTCCCACACTTGCCGTGCATCTCGATCAGCTTGTTGGAGACGAAGGGATCGAGCCGGAGCGAGAAGGGGATGCGATCTTCGATGCTCCTGGCGGCGGGGGCTGTCCGGCAAGACCGGATGAGCGCAAGGCATTGCTCGCGATCCATCCATCGAGAAGAGACGCGCAAGAGGATGATCCTAAATCTCAGCCGTTGGATAAAAGAATATCCGGTCCCTTTGAATCTCAGCCGTGGATCTACACCCAGAAGGCGAGTAATGACATTAAGGTAGCTCCAGTGAAGAGCGAGAGCAACGACAGCGTTTGCAGCCTGTGGTCACACCTCATTCTTTTGCTGAGAAAATCCGCTGCGATGAGATTTACAAGCGCCATGTACACTAGAATCCCCGCTGACACCGAGTAGAACACCCCCTCCACCACCAAAGCTTTTACGCTTTTTGGATTGTACACTTCCGAGATCCCAATTCCAATGGCTATTCCACCCGGAGTCGTGATCGCGAAGAACACTGCCATGATTACCACGGACAGCGGCTTGAAACCGGCCTGTGGAGTTCTGGAATTTGAGAAAACCCAGCTTGAGGGAAGAAAGGGAGATTTTACCTGAGAGATACATCCTCCAAGCGCAAATCCCTCGAAGAACTGGTGAAACGAGAGTGCCCCTAGGAGTGGCCTGATCGTGCATGGGCTTTGCGAAACACCCAGGGACAAGCCGATGATGATCGAGTGTGTTATGATACCGAGCTCCAGCACCTAGAAACTCTTCGAATCAATCTCAAGGAAACGGAAGGAAGCGAACGCAAACTTACTTGCGAGATGATGATATGCCGGATGCGAGCAAACTCGTCGTCCTCGTCACTGAAACTGGCAGAATGAGCGTGCCCGAGGTGCTCGAAACCGAGTTCCTTGCCGTGTAGTCCCTGAGGATGACTGTGACTGTGAGAGGCAGCGTGAGCGTGCATCCCAACAATGTGAAGCTTGGGTTGGGAGCCATTACTGTCGGCCCCTGCTTCCACGTCCAAGTCTTGGTCCTCCAGCGAGCTTGAACTTGCGTGCTTATGGTGCTTTCTCTCGAAAAACCCCGTGCTGAGAAGATCCACCACCAAAGTTGCCATGGCTGAAAACATCGCTATGAAGCCTCCAAACGGGAACCTCTTCCACGGTATCTCGGGCAGGCACTCGCTCTGGAGGACCAGCATCGCGTCGGGGAGGATGTGCACGAAGGCCGTCGCTAGAATCACTCCCGCCGCAAGAGCCTTGGCAATGAGGAAAAACCCACGGTCCGTCCTCAAGCACGTCAACCTCTTGCCGAGAAGTGGCAGAGCTACGCCCATAACGCCGGTTACCAGGATTGCCACCATCGCCAAGATCTTAAGGAACAGTGCCTCCCCTTCGTTCCGACAACCACCATCGCCATCACTCTCGCACATAGCCGCGGCTGCTGTTCTCACTATACCTGGTTGGAATCGAAGAAAAAAGAAAGAAAAAGAAGTGAGTCCACGCACAGGTTTTCAAAGGCTAGTCTAAGGAACGCTCAGCGGGAATCCTAAAGCTTCGCGAGAGCGGCATAGCATAGCTTTAAGCAATTTCAGTACCTGCAGCGTCGAGAATTCTCTCCGGGAGATTTAGCAGGCAAGGCCCGAGCACTCGCAGCAAGATATTTGACGGAAGACTTATCATTTTCTCCTCCCCTAAGTTAAATTTGTTCCTTGGAGAGCGACGCACACCTCTAAGCAGTCGCTACCAAAAAGACGTGAAAGTCTCACCTGATGTCATTACGCACCAAAGCGATCGGCCAATTCCTACCTGAGGAAGGGGAGAGACAAAGGGAAAAGGAAAAGGGAGAAGGGAGGTGTGAGAAAGAGCTTCCGCAATGGAGTCATTCTTCCTACCAGCGATCATCCCATCGCCGCCGCGATCCCTTCCTTCTTTCCCACTTCAATAATCCGCGCGCTGCACAGCATTCCTGGACTCGCAGCCCCCGGCGGCGTGAAAATTTCAAGAAGGAAGGCGCCGATTCTCCAAAGATTTACCTCGTCTGATCAAGCGCTGGCGCGCTCCAGCTGCGCAGCGAATCGCTCCGCTCTCTCTGGCAACGAGCGCATTGTAGCACACTTGGTTGCGTGCCCTCATTGTAGCGCGGCTTTAAACTTTTAGAGCTCGGAAGGCCGCACGTCCACGCGCCGGCAGAATGTCGACACTCTCTCTTTTTATTTTTGGCTTGTACGGAATCACACTTATCCACTACTAATCTAACCCTCTCACCATACACAGTAGCAGCCTTGGAAGCTTTCGATCGCGGATTGGATTGTTCGCATCATCCTGTATGGAAAAAGGAGGAGCAAAACAAACAACTTAGCTCAGCCATGCGTTTGGAATCGATCGTACCTCGAAAGAAGGCCAAAGTTTTTGGAGGATGGATGGTACTACGAGCCTGTTCTTTCAGTGCCGACCCGTGATCGCAGGAAGAAGGAGATCACTCACTCGTGATGGCAGTCCTCGACGCTGAAGTCCTCGTACAGGAGCACTCCCTCTGACGAGTAGTGGAGGGAATAGTAGCAGCTGTCGCAGAAGAAGCAAGGATTTGACGGGGCGAGCTTGTCGTCGCGGACGATCTTCCTGGCCCGGTACACGGAGCAAATGCTGCACTTGCGGTAGCGGAGGCGAGGGAGGAATCTGAGCACCGGATAAGTTGACGGACTCCGAGTATCGTCTTCATGGATCAATCTCATGTCTCGAATCACGAACACATGCTTGCAATCGCCCTGTGAAGACAGACGTCCATTAAGTGAGGTGAAAGAAGAAAGAAAGTACTTGCCTGATGGCAGTAGAGGTACTTGGACCCCAGCTTAAAGTTGAGATCGCGAAAGTGCGTTTCTTCCATGCTCGCCTTTTTAAAAGAGGGAAGCTTTGAAAGCTTGCTCCTCGAGCGTCTCGTCTGTCGAGTATCGTCTTGTTCCGCTATCCAGCTGATTATGTTTTCACTGTAATCGACGGCGTCAGGGTGTCGCATGTCATTGTAGAATACATCCTGTGCAGCAATGTCAGCTTGACAGACACCAAAAAAGAGTTTTAAACCATCGAACCTCTATAAGTAAGTATCCCGACGGAGATGCCACCCCCTTTTTTCTCGCCAGCTCGTCCGTCAGACAATGGAGTTGATCCCTGAATTCACAAAGCGACTGTCTACCAAGAACAACCAGCTCTTGAATCTGTATTTTTCTCCGATGTTAGAACGACCAGAAAAGAGAGATGGCGACATACCTTCAAATTTGTCCCATTGTGGAAATCTATCGAGATTAAAACTTCAGCGCCAGGGGCTATTTCGTTGCCCTCAGTCAAAGATAACGGCGAGGTTGGCTGCAGGAAAAGCGTAAGTACTTCGTTTACGTTTTGAAACTCGAATTTACCTCTTCTATCAGTGAAGTCACAAACCTCAATGGACCAGCAGTTCGAAGCCTTCTGCCGAAGCGTCTGGTATCACCTTGCGCTTGAGTTTCAGTCACACTGGAGAGAAAGAAGAAAGAGCAATCAGGACTTGCGCTGGAACACTCAGAGAAATACTACCGGAGCGAATGCAGGGTGGCAGCCGCATTTGCCTTCGCTGTGTTTCGCTCCTCGATCAGCCTGTGAAGCATGCTTTCGACTTGAGGATCCTGAATTCATACCAAAGCATGAGAATACAAAAGAGAAGAAAACGAAAACGGTTACCGTTTGCAAGGTCGCTCTAGAGGGTCCATCACAAGGTCTCCCAGTTCTTGCACCTCTTCGTCTCCCCTCCGATTGTGCAAGTATACTGGCGTGGTTCGTGAGACAGATTTCTCGCTACGAAAAGGGGTGTAAAGGGGGAAGAAATCAAAAGAATGACTTACCGTAGACGTGTTCTCAACAGCTATGTTGATGAGATCGTCGGGGCTAAGAAACTTGAGATCGTCCACCCTTCAGGAAAACAAAACACTCTGAGCACACGAGATTTCTTTCATCCTACCTTATTTGTTCATCCATTTCCATGCATTCGTCGCCAATCTCTGCTTCCAAAGCCTGGTAAGCGCCAGTCATGAGAAAAAAAAAAAATTAACACAAAGCGATCGCACCTCGAGCAGCGCTTTGCACGAGCTATGGTACTCGGCCACTGAGACCAGCGGCGATTCGTAGCCTAAGACGTCGAGAGGGCCTCCGCGGGCACCCATTGCTCGCCAAAACCCTAATCACTGACTCAAGAACCCTAAAAACAGAGAAATGCTCTTTTTCATTTATTTATTGGCTGCCTTTGATTTTGGTTTCCATTTTCTATGTCGGTTTGGGCTTGATTCGGGACGCCAAGCTCTTCCTCAGTGATCAAGCCGCGTTCCTGATCTATCGGGAATTGCTGCCTGTAGCACAACGCTCCAACGACCAAACCTGTGAAAGAGCCACGGCCGTGAGAAACTCTCGCAAAATGGAACATAGAATGGTACCAATGACTGCTCCAGCAACGACATCACTCCAGTGGTGCCAGTAGTCATTCATAATCGAAATGGCAACCAAGGTGGCTCCAACGAGAGGAAGCGCGGCGATCACAAACTTGATAATGCGACCCCTATGACCAGCAAACTTGATTCTACCTGCGAGGTACCATGACAAGTATCCCAACCCCGCGAAAGACCCTGTGAAGAACAAATGATCGTTTTAAGCTCCCTTGCGACGTAGAGAAAAGAAAAAGGAAAACTTACAGGAAGCGTGACCACTTGGGAAGCTCTTGTAGCCTTGACGAACTTCGCCTGCCGAGCCAGTGCAAGCGACGTCTCCAGAGATTGGCTTGAAATGCTAGAAGCAAGAACCAACAAGGATTTACCTCGAGACTCTAGAAATTCCAGGAAACAATACCGGAACGCCGTCTGGAAAGCATCTCCAGAAGAAGTCTGGCCGGGGTCGGCCCGTCAAGTTCTTCAAGGAATCGGTGATCACGGAGGTGATGATAACCGTGAAGAACAAGCCTGGATCGATAGGAGAGAGATATGAGAACTTAGAAGCCAGAAAAAGTTCTTACCAAGAATCGCATGATGCAAATCACGGGTGTTCCTCTTGAAGAAATAGTAGCCAAGAATGAATAGAAGAGGAATCGCGAACGATATCACCTGATCAGAATGGAACTTAGCGAGAAAGCAAGTAAAGATCCCTCTTTTCTTACCACAAGCGCCGCGATTGGGACCGTGAAGCTCTTCACCGGGAACCTGAGATCATTGATCATGTACTCGTTCATGTACCTCCTGAAGGGATGGATCACTTTGAGCAAAAGCAACTCGAAGATGGCCAGAGCAATGAGAATCGCCCAGTCGTGAGCATGGTGTCTCAACAAGCAATGCCTCCATCTCAGGGTGCGATCGCTCATTGCGCTTCCTGGTCACAGCAGTTAGCAAAAAGCACCACTTTTGAGCAAGGGCTCCTCACCTGTTATCGCGTTTTTGCTATGCAATCCCTTCCTCTCACGAAACTCTTGTTGCCACGATCGAGGCCCAAGCTCACCACCGTGTGTAGATCTTTCCCGTTGAAGCTCCGTGATCACCGCTTGCAAGAGAGTAACGCCATCTGTCCATCAAACTAAGCACGACACCTGTAGAAATAGAAAAATACCTCGAGATTCCTTTGTCCGAATGGCAATCAAGGTATATTCGACAGGACGAATCCAGTCTGCGAATCACTGTCAAAAGTTCCACGCACCAAGTTAAAAAAAAAATGGAGCTTTTGCTATATGTACCTCATAGTTCTTCTGGCTCCTTGGACTCCCCAGCGTATATGTTTGAGACGAGGACGTATGGAACACCGCTCTCTGGTTGCAACTCGGACATTTTCGTCCCGGCTCGCGAGCCGATCTCCAGATTTCCATGAACCCGGCACGAGTTTAAGAGCGTCGTCCACACCACGGCGTCAGCTTTGAACGGCATTTTCTCGATCAGTTCCGCGGCCTCCTCGAGCATGCCAGCTCTCCCAAGAGCATCGACGACGCAGCAGTAGTGATCCAGCGAAGGATCCAATCCAAAGTCGCCGGACATGGACACGAAGTATTGGGTCCCGCGATCGACGAGGCCGATATGGATGCACGCCGTCAGAGCACCAACAAAGCTGCTACCAGTCGGCGTCACCCCCTCCAAGAACATGAGCTCCACAAGTCCGAGAGCCTCGCGAGCGTGGCCGTTCTCGGCGTAGCGCTGGATCATCGAGTTCCAGAAGACAACGTCGCGGTGCGGGATGGACTCAAACATCTCCCTCGCCACCTCCAGCCTCGCGTTTTGAGCGTAGAGCATCAGCACGCAGCTGCACGAGAGAAGGCTCCACTGCGGCATCCTGTCGAAGAACTCTTTTGCTCCCTGGATGCTACCATTCTGAGCGTGGCCGGCGATCATCACCGCCCACGAGACCACGTCCCTGTGAGGCATACCATCGAACAATCCCCGGGCTTCCACCAAAAGATCCTTTTGAGCGTAGGCCGAGACGATGGTGTTCCATGACACCATGCTCCACTGCGGCATTCTCTGGAAGGTTGTTCCAGCTTGCTCCAGATCGTTGCCTTGTGATGCATACGCCTGGATCATCGAGTTCCACGACACGACATCCTTGTGAGGCGTATCATCAAAGATTTCCTTTGTGGAATCCAGGTCTCCAGCTCCTGCAAATGCCTGCGAGATCGCGTTCCACGATATGGTGTTCCGCTCAGGCATACTGGCAAACAAATCCCTTGCGTCCTCCAAGTGCCCACTCTCGGCATATGCTGATATCAAGCAGTTCCAGCAGATCACACTCCACTCCGGCGTTCGATCGAACACTTCCTTCGTTTCTCTCACAAGTCCAGCTTGTGCATAGCTCGCGAGTACATCCGTCCACGAGATAACATCTCTTTGCGGCATCAAATCAAACAAGAGCTTCGACTGGGAGTAATGCCCGTTCTCGGCATATGCGTGAATCATCGCGTTCCAGGCCACAAGATCCCAGTGGGGCATTTTCTGGAAGATCCGGGCAGCCTCGATCGTATGCCCATTCTCCGCGCAAGCCCCCAGCATCGCCGTCCACGACACCACATTCCTCTGGAGCATCCCCTGGAAGAAGAACCGGCTGGCCTCGGCGGAACTGCGCGTGTAGGCCTTGGCCATGGCGTTCCAGCACGCCACGTCCCGCTCGGAAGCGCTGATCCCATCGAAGATCATCCGCGCCTCCCCGACGCGCCCGCTGTGCCCATACGCCGCGATCATGATCGTCGCGGAGAAGATGTTGGGGCGATCGATGTCGTCGTAGACCATCCGTGCCTCCTCCACGCTGCCGCATTTGCCATACATCTCCACCAGGAGATTCGCCAGGAAGCGATTGCCGTGCCAGGCGCTGCCCAGGATCCGGGCGTGGATCGATCGCCCGCGCAGCAGATCCCTGGCGCCGCCGCACTCGCGGACGATCCGCGCGAGCGCATCGACGCTGCTCTCCTCGCTAGGGCAGAGCCGCATATTCCACGAATCTTCGAATTTATTTGAAAGCATTTGGGGGCAAAGTTCTCGCAGTCCGTACAGCAACTTACACTGGAAATTTCGCGGGTATAAAAAGGGATTCCAATGAGCTAAGTGCGCGTACGTCAGTGCTGGGATTGAATGCAATGGATTGGCCAACACATTGTCGTGAGTGTCCGGAAAAGAGAAAGAGCGCACCACGCAATTTGTGATCGCCCCAAATTCCATGTCAATCCCTTCGACTCTATGTTGGTGTGCATACGGACGATACGGAAAAGAAGAAGCAAAAAACTATGGAAGCCTTGTAGTGCCATGAGCATCGCAAATTGCTCGCTTTGCCCTCTCAGTGACGTACGTAGTCCGGCCATGTGCCCCATTGCGAGATTTCTTAACAAGAATTTATAGTTTCCCAGTGTTATCCGTACACAGGGCGCTGGATGGATGGAACCCTAATCTCGGAACAACGCAAAAGCAAAGTGGAAATGGCCAAGTGTCGCATTTATGCCATGGCCGTGTCGCATGTGACAGCCGTACGAAACGGCACCTCTCGGGCCTGGCCCAAAACCCAGCCCCACGGGAACCAGTCCGTACCGGCCCCCCAATTGTACGGCGCACGCGGACATGAGGCTTGCACCGGCCGTACAAGACCCACCGACCCTCCCTGCGGTGTTCGTACAGCATTTAAAAGGGTGCGGCCGTACAGAATACGGAAGTGGCCACGTTAGGGTTGAGCGGGAGCGTACGGACGGGCGCTCACCACATAGAGCCTGTTTGTTTGTTTTGGTATATTGGTATTTTATTCTCCCTCTCTCTCTCTCGCGCTGGTTGTGCCCTTCCTCTCTCTCTCTCTCTGTTCTTCCCAGGCTAGGGCTACCAGGAGAATCCTTCCTCTCGCCAATTCCTTCGATCGCTGAGATTAGGGTTCTTCGCTTCTTCCTCTTTGTCCGTCTCGCCAAGAAAACCACGCCAATTTCTTCTCCCTCTCCTTTTCTCTTTTTAGGTCGCGAGCGCCTCGGCTTCCTCATGGCTTGATTGATTGGCAGATTGATTGATCCCGCGGCGCGCGCGCGCTCCACAGCAGGATGATGGGTCAGCAGCCGCAGCAAATGGTGGGGATTCACCACCATCACCACCTCCACCACCACGAATCCGAGCAGCAGCCGATTGTCGTGGACCAGCAGCACAAGCAGCACCACCACCATCACCACCAACACCACCACCACCACCAGCAGCTCATGGAGGAGGAATCCGGCCAGGCAGGAGGAGGAGGAGGAGGAGAGGGCCTCCCGGAAGACGAGGAAGACGTGGAGGAGGACCCCGAGGACGACGATCCCGCCGAGCTCGCCGCGGCAGTGCCATCCTCGGGCGCCATCGGCGAGGGGATGGCTCCCGGCAATGCCGACGCCGCCAGTCTTGTCCCGGTTCTGGGAGTGGATTCCTCGCGGAGGCAGCACCAGCGACCAAGAGGAGGAGGAGGTAGCGGTGGTGGTGGTGGAGGAGGAGGAATCTCGAGTTCTTCGTCGGGGTCTGGCGGAGCTGCTACAGCGGTGGTGGTGGCCGCCGCCGCCGCCGCGGCGGGGCTCGTTCTTCCAGTTCCTTGCTGCCGAGTGGATGGTTGTGGCGAGGATCTGTCCACTGCCGGGGATTACCACCGGCGGCACAAGGTTTGCAAGCTGCATGCTACGTTGCCCAAGGTCATGAATCACGGCCAGGAGCAAAGATTCTGCCAACAATGCAGCAGGTTGGATCTCTCCTCCATATTTTCTCTCTCTTGCGTTTCATTTCTTCGTTGTTCTTCTTTCCAATCTTTGATAGCGAGAGTGGAATGATTTTTTTTGGCGTGTGTTTCTTTGCATGCTTCTGCTTGCTTGATCCAGTGATCACTGACAGAAAGATTTTTCTCTCGGTTGAGTTGGCTGATTTTTTTTCTGGTGGCTACTTTCAGATTTCATTCCTTGTCGGAGTTTGACGAAGGCAAGCGGAGCTGCCGGAAGCGCCTGGCGGGGCACAACGAGCGGAGGCGGAGGCACCAACCGGATTCGCTCGCCACAACTTCCAGTGAAAGTCCTCCATTAACTCAGGGTACGCTTTCTCCGCTCTCTTGCATGTTCATGAGTTCAAGTCTCTTCTCTCTCTTTTTTTTTTTTCTCTTCTGCGTGTACGGAAGTTCCTTTTTTTGTGATCGATATAAGTTTTTGGTTCTTCCCTTTTCCTCATCTATTTTTGGTTTTCAGGCCGGGAGAGCAATAAAAAGCCGCGAGAGTGGAAAGGGCGTGGAAGGGGAGGGAGGAGAGGAAGAAGTGGGCTATCCTTCTCCGCACGGGGACCCGGAGACGACCCCAGCAGCCCCCTCGTCTTGCGAGACGAAATCCAGAGTATGTCCTCTAAGCGAAGAGCGGTGAAGTCAGGTGAAGAGTCATTCTCCATCATTTTCAATGATGCATTCCCAGAGCGTGACAGTGTCAAGGGTAAAATGAGCCTTCGAGTAGCAGACATGATGGAGAAGAGAGTTGCCGGAGAGTATAAGGAGATTGACGAGCTTGATATTGATATAGCAGACATGGAGCAAGTCAAGGAGGGGCTCGACCTGGGTGAAGGCGTCGTCATACCTCCGCTGCCGCTCAAAAGGGACGGGAAGCTGTCGGTGCTCAAAGGCTGGCCACCCCAGGAAGGCGCTGTGCTCAACCCGGACGAGATGCAAATCGAGACGAGCCTGACACCAAAAGACGAGCTTGAGAACAAGCGAGCATGGCAGAGAGGTACGCTCTTTTTTCTTCGATGTTGTTCTAAACCGCCAACTCGTTCGTTGCACAGATGACAAAGAGACGCTGCTCCACTGCTTCTGGGAGTGCTCCAAAGTCCAGCCGGTGTGGAGATGGGCCGCGAGGCAGCTGAGCAAGCTCCGGGGCAGCAAGGTGAAGCTGGAGCTCCGGCAGGCGGTGTTCGGCGGGAAGCTGGATAGCTGGGCCTCGCAGGAGAACGTTTCGGTGTGGAAGCTCTTGCGGGGGATAATCCTCTGGCAGATATGGTTGGCGAGGAAGGGGAAGGCCTTGTCCGGGATCCAGTGGACTTCGAACAAGGTGATCCGGGCGGCGTGGGTGGACCTGATGATGTACGCCATGCAGGATTGGTTGGAAGTTTACAAGAAGAAGGAGACCGGCAAGATGGAAGACGCTCACGAGCTGCGCGGCAAGTTCGATTCCAAGTGGCTGGTGAACCAGTTTGCTGGGAAACGGGCCGAGTGGAGCATGGTTTGGAAGGATCCCGACGACGTTTTGCTCGATTGACAGGGACGCTCGCTGGTGTCACTGCAAGAACAGTAATAGAGAAGCAAGAACCGATTAAAATCTCACCAGGAACTTACAGCGTCAGCAGCTTTGGCCTATTAATCTGGACGAGAAAGGACTGAAGCAGCTCCTCGTCTGCTTCGCTCTTTATAACACTTTGTACACACGACGGACAACGATTGTTATACTTACAAAAGGCTTTTAAGATGGTGGTGGTGGTGATGGAACGATCAAAGTCGACAGCTAGCTGGTAGAAAATAATCTCCTTTTCTTCTTCTTCCTTTCTTCTTTTCATTTGATGGTCTGGTCTGAAAGAACGTTTAATCCCTTGTACGAGGGCTGTAACCATAGCCATAGTTACAGTTGAAGTGATTGATCCTAAAAATACGGCCTGGGATATAGCAAACTTTAGCTTCGTCCACTGGAGTTCGCTGCTTTTAGGGAACAACCAACAAGTTCACCATGGACGGAGCCGGATCAAGCAAGCGGTGGAGGACTGCTTTGATGGGTGCCGGGCGTAGTCGACTGGGCCTGCTGCTCCATGACATCCAGTGGAGTTTGAAAGCGAGTTCTTAAACCTTAGTCTCCGATAAACCCAAGAGCGCCAGCGCCTCTTGGCAGCTCTTGTAGCTGCGAGATCATCACGTTCCTGGACACCACGCTCCAGCAGTGCGGCAAAGCGGGCGCTCTGGCCGAGGCCTGGATCCTCTACCTCGGCCTCGAGGCCGAGAAGCTCGTCGCCAACTTCCTCATCCTCATGTACGGCAAGTGCTAGAGCATCGACCACCTATTCGAGCGGATGGAACGACTACTCGTACAGCATCATGCTCCAGGCATTTGCCGAATGCGAGAAAATGCTCTTGCGCACCAGTCACCCGACGACGGTCAGGCTGATGGAGTCGGGTCCGAGTTGGAAGGCCCGGAAGCTTGCCCATTCTACGGCCTCTTCGCGAAGCTCGCTCGCTCGCTCTTCGACGAGCGCAACGTGGACCACCATGGTCGCGGCGTATGCCCCATCTTCGTGTCCTACGCTAGGCTGCACCACAGTCATGACGTACACGCGCTCGCTCTCGGCCTCCTCCGCTCCCCCGCTCTGCTCGAACCGGCGAAGCGAGCGGCAGTGAAGCAGCATGCTGCGACAGTCTCGAGCATCATGGCTCGAGTTTAC
The DNA here is from genome assembly GCF_000143415.4 of Selaginella moellendorffii. Lineage (NCBI taxonomy): Eukaryota > Viridiplantae > Streptophyta > Lycopodiopsida > Selaginellales > Selaginellaceae > Selaginella > Selaginella moellendorffii. The sequence continues at coordinate 2,287,682 of NW_003314278.1, forward strand.
TGTAGTGAACCTTTTTTTGTTTTCCACTCTAGAATAACTCCTGGCTATTGGACTCAAGCACTCCAAACCCTTGGTCATCACACCTGAATAACATCACGATCTGGATAGTTCACGAACAAATCGTACTCCTCCGGCGGGATCATCCTGGTGTCGACTCCAGCCTTGAGCACCTTGAGATTGTTCTCAGCGTCGGTGCGAGCTTCCATCAGCATTCCGCGGATGGTCGGCCCGATCACGTCGCGAACCTCGTACGAAATGTTGAAATTGAAGGCGGTATCGCACACGTCCTTGCGCACCTCCTCGCCATAGTCAAGCCGCTCCCACCTGTAAAAGGTGACGCGAAACCCCCTGGACAGGAGCACGCCGAAGAGGAGGTAAGGCCCATCGTTCTTGTCCATCTCCCTGTCCAGGCACTCGTACATGTCATAAGGGGTGCGGCCACAGAGGAAAATGACATCGCCATCCCGCTTGCCCTCGAGCTCGCCACTGCGCAGTGATCAGGAGGACTATGGAAGTTCTTCTTACCTGTAGACAATCACTCTTGATACATAGCCAGTCAGGAAGCCCACGGGATCTTTCCAGTAATCAGGAAGACCCAGTTCCTTGATCTTCCAGCTCTTGTCGCCCAGCACATTATCCGGAGTTACCAGATCCCTGAGACTCACGAACCCCATCCCCAGCCCTAGAATGTTTCGAGCATTGCTGTTATAAGTCTAGTCTCGTGAATTTATCAAAGAACTGATTTGGTCCCTCTCATCACAGTCGTCCTCGTCCATCGCAAGTGATAGACGCTACATTGGGATTGAGCTTGCGAGCTTTCACTCCAGCACAGGCAGCTCGCGGCATATCCTTCTGGACCTTGGCAGCGGCGAGCCAGGTCATTCAAGGGATGGCGCGGCATGGTATCGGCAAGGTCCTCGGCCTAGCATCCCGGCTCGGGTGACTCCATAGTCGGAGGTGATGGAAGACTATATGCCATCCTTGAAGATGGCGAACGCTGACCTCGTCCGGTGGCAGGACGAGATGCTCAATGGCGATGGAGTGTTTGGAGTGTTTCCCTTGTCAGCTAGAGCTCCGGCAGGCTGTCTTCGGCGGGAAGCTGGATAGCTGGGCCTCTCAGGAGAACGTTTCGGTGTGGAAGCTCTTGCGCCCTCGAGCAGATATGGTTGGCGAGGAAGGGCAAGGCCTTGTCCGGGATCCAGTGGACTTCAAACAAGGTGATTCGGGCGGCGTGGGTGGACCTGATGATGTACGCGATGCAGAACTGGCTGAAAGTTTACAAGAAGAAGGAGACCAGCAAGATGGAAGACGCTCACGAGCTGCGCGGCAAGTTCGACTCCAAGTGGCTGGTGAACCAGTTTTGACTGACAGGGTCCCGACGACGATTGACAGGGACGCTCACTCCAAGAACAGTATGAGCAGAGAAGCAGGAACTTACAGCGTCAGCAGCAATCCGGACGAGAAAGGACCGCTCTTTATAACACTTTGTACACACGACGGACAACGATTGTTATACTTACAAAAGATGGTGGAACGATCAAAGTCGACAGCTAACTGGTAGAAAATAATCTTCTTCTTCTTCTTTTACAGCCTGGGATCTATAGCAAACATAGTTGAAGTGATTGATCCTCCAAGATCAAAGCCTGGGAGATAGGCAAACGTTACAGAGGAGGATGTAGAATGCGCTATAGATTACTTGCGTTCACTAGAGTTCGCTGCTTCCACCGCCACCACCGACGATCTTACAGTAGCCTCAGCCGCCGGGGACTCGTGAAAGTCGAGCCATGGCGGAAGGGAAAGACCAACAAGTTCACCATCGACGAGGAGCAGTGTAGGAGCCGGATCAGGCAGGCGGTGGAGGAGCTTTGCACCGATGGCTGCCGGGCGGACATCAACACGTACGCGTCGCTGCTCCAGCAGTGCGGCAACGCGGGCGCTCTGGCAGAAGGCAAGCGCGTCCACGCCCGGATCCTCCACCTCGGCCTCGAGGCCGACAAGCTCGTCGCCAACTTCCTCATCCTCATGTACGGCAAGTGCAAGAGCGTCGACCTCGCCACCCAGGTGTTCGAGCGGATGCCCAGGCGGAACGACTACTCGTACAGCATCATGCTCCAGGCATTTGCCGACTGCGGGCAAATGCGGCTGGCGCGGGAAGTCTTTGACAAGATGCCGCTCCAGGCCGATATCTCGTGGACCGCGCTCATCTCCGGCTACGCCAAGAACGGCTTCCTCGAGGAGGCCGAGGCGATCTTCCGGAAACTCCCCCGCCGCCACTTCGTCGCCTGGACCGCCCTCGTCACAGCGTATGCCCAGAACGGGCAAGCTACAAAGGCGTTCCGGACCTTCCAACTCATGGACCTGGACGGCTCCCAGCCCGACTCCATCGCCTTCATCAGCGTCTTGGATGCCTGTGCGACCGTATTCGCGCTGGACGCGGGGAGATTGGTCCACAGGACAGTGGCGGATGCCGGAGTGAGCCTGGATGCCCGAGTTGTCAACATGCTCATCCACCTTTATGGACGCTGTGGCGCTCTTCGCGAAGCTCGATCCCTCTTCGACAAGCTGGACGAGCGCAACGTTGTCTCGTGGACCACCATGGTCGCCGCCTATGCCCAGAACGGCTACCCGGACGAGGCCCGAGCCATCTTCGATGAGATGCCTCGCCGCAACCTTGTGTCCTGGAACGCCATGGTGACGGCCTACGCCGAGAATGGCCGCGGGAAGAAGGCGCTCGACATCTTCCGGCTCATGGACCTGGAAGGCACCCAGGCTGATGGATTCACGTACTTGGGATCGCTGGATGCCTGCTCCACGATCCCAGACCTGGCCTACGGGAGACTCATCCACGCCGAGATCCGCGAGAGTCGCAGCTCCAGCGATCCCAAAGTTGGCAACGCGCTGCTCAATCTCTATGCCAAGTGCGGCCACCTCCGGGACGCGGTGGCGCTGTTCGCAACGATGCCGATGAAGATCCTTGCGGCCTGGAACACCATGATCGGGGCCTTCGCTCAAACCGGCCACGGCAAAGAAGCCATCGAAGTCTTCGAGCATCTGGCGATGGAAGGCCTGCTACCGGACGAGATTAGCTTCATCAGTGTTCTCTCCGGCTGTGCCTACGCCGGGATCTTCAAGGACGGGCTCCGGATCTTCGTTTCCATCACGTCCGACTATGGAGTGACCCGAGTCTACGACCACTTCGTGTGCGCTGTGAACATCCTGTGCCAGGCCGGGATGCTGGAGGAGGCCGAGGAGCTTGCCGATACCATGCCGTTTGTGACCGACGCCATCCCGTGGATGACTTTGCTCGCCGCTGCCAAGGTCCAAAACGATATGCCGCGAGCTGCCCGTGCTGGAGAGAAAGCTCGCAAGCTCAATCCTAATGTATCGGCGCCTTACGTGATGCTGTCCAGCGTCTATCACATGCGGCGCCAGCAAGCCGGCGAGAGCGAAGACGAGGACGAAGAGGTGATCCTGTCCGAAAGGTGATGATCCTCGGTGAGACAAGCGATCGATCGCTAGATTTCTTCTGACGGTATTAACAGCAGTGCTCGAGGGAATAAATCGAGCCAGTTTTTCGCGATCCATGCTGGAACAATTTTCCAGACAATGATCCAAGAAAGAAGGAAATGACTAGAGACTAGATTTCTAACTAGGAACTATCTATCTTAGCTAAGTGCTGGAATCAAGCGAAACAAGAGGGAAAATTTCCAAACAACGATCCAAGAAAGATTGCATGGATAGAACGAGCTTACTCTAGATTTCCATAGCGATCGCGCCAGCTTAAGAAAAGAGTTTGAAAGTGGACACAATTAAATTTGCCGAGCATACCCCCTTTAAGCCTAAATATTTGGGTCCTTTTTCTTTCTCCCAGCTAGCGAATGAAGAAAGGCGTGACAGGGATCTTCTACGCGATCAGCGAGCAGCAGGAGCGATCGGTTTTCCTCCGCCACTACTCCGTCGCGCCTGCGCTCCTTCGCTACTTCAGCTCTAAGGGATCGGCCTCCTCCACCGGCGAGACGCACACGCCGCCGCCATCGGTGAAACCCAGTAACAGCGGCAGCGCTGGCGGCGATGGCAATGACAAGCCTGTGCTCTCACATTACTGGGGGATCGTCACCAAGAGGCCGGTTCGCGAGGATGGCAAGGCTTGGCCTTGGAATTCGTTCAGGGTAAACTAAGCTCTTCTTTTTGGGTTTTGGTTTTCTTTGCTTTGTGCTAGCTTGATGAATGGATGGATTCTTTTGTCTTTTTTTTTTCTTGCAGCCTTCCGATGCTTACACTCCAGATGTGAGCATTGATCTCAAAAAGCACCACACTCCACTGTCGTTCGTGGACAAGTTCGCCTACTGGACCGTGAAAGCGATGCGTTTGCCCACAGACATTTTCTTCCAGGCAAGATATCTTTCTTTCTTTCTTTCTATCTTTTGAATATGAATGAGCATGTTTATGTTGAATCCTTGCGAAGTTCCTGGGGATCAAACGAGTTTTTAGTTTGCTAGTCTTATAAACTTGGACTGATTTTATTTTTGCAGCGACGATACGGCTGCCGAGCGATGATGCTCGAGACTGTCGCTGCGGTCCCGGGGATGGTCGGGGGGATGCTGCTGCACTGCCGCTCGCTTCGCCGGTTCGAGCACAGCGGGGGTTGGATCAAAGCCCTGCTGGAGGAGGCCGAGAACGAGCGCATGCACCTCATGACTTTCATGGAGGTGGTGCAACCAAAGTGGTACGAGCGAGCGCTGGTGTTTGCGGTCCAGGGCGTCTTCTTCAACGCCTACATGGTGTGCTACATCGCCTTCCCCCGCCTCGCGCACCGCATCGTCGGCTACCTCGAGGAGGAGGCAATCCACTCGTACACCGAGTACATCAAAGAGATCGACAAGGGAAACATCCCAAACACGCCGGCGCCCGCCATCGCCATCGACTACTGGAGGCTGCCAAAGGACGCCAAGATCCGCGACGTTGTCCAAGTTGTCCGCGCCGACGAGGCTCACCACCGGGACGTGAACCACTTCGCAGCGGTAAGCCTCGGATGCAAGAAGAAGGGATGGGAATTCTAACGAGTTTGCTCACGCCCAGGATATTCATCTCAAAGGCAAGCAGCTGCGAGAGGCCCCCGCTCCTCTAGGATACCACTGAGGATCACTGGAGATCGCCATAGCCAAGTAAAACAAGGTCAGGACTTTGCTATCTTCTGCAAGCTCGTTTCATTTACTAGAAGTTTCGATTTGCTTTCAAGAGTGTTGCTTTCTCTGGAAACCATTTGCTCAAACGTTTTCTTCTTGACAGCGTTTGAGCAGAAAGGCTTCCACTGTCATGCCCGGTCCAAATGCCACAAGAGCTCCCCACCGGCATGGATCTTCGCCACCTTTCACCGCTCGTCTTCTCACCTCGTCAATCACAAAGAGGCACGCCGCGCAGGACATGTTTCCACACTCGGCAAGAACGTGTCTGCTCGCAGCAAGCTTGTGGCGATCGAGCTCCAAAGCTTGCTCGACAGCATCCAGGATCGCTGGTCCGCCCGGATGAACAGCCCAAAACAAATCGTTGTAGAACGGGAAGCCCGGAAGAACTCGAGACATAACTTGGGCAATGTTGGTGGATATGGCTCGAGGCACCTCCCGCGAGAGATCTACGTGCAAGCCGCTGGGCCGGAGTTTGATCGTGATGTGCTCGCTGGTGTCAGGGACTAGAACTTGAGCCGCGGAGGAGATCTCAAAGAGTGGTTTTTCCTGGAGCTCGAGAGAGAAGCTGGAGCCGACGATGACGGAGCTGGCTCCATCGCCGAAAAGAACCGTGCTGATCATCATCGACACGTCGCGGAGGTCCTCCTCGTTCTGCCGATCGATGTGCGGCGATGTGATATCACAGCATGCGACGAGGACACGCGCTCCCGGAGAGCTGTCCACGATGGTTTTAGCGATCCGGAGTGCCGTTCCTCCGGCGGCGCAGCCTTGGAAGGAGATGGCGAGCCTCTGGACGTCGTGGCGGAGATTGAGAAGCTTGGCGAGGTGGATGTCAGCTCCGGCCTCGCTAGTGTTGGAGGCGAAGACGGCTCAGGGCTGGTCGTCCCCACTCATCCAGAGCGTTTCGTGCAGCTCTGGCCGCTAGCTCTGGGACTCGCTCGTTCGCCACCGCGAAGCCCTTCTCCAGGGACCGGGAAGATGTTTCGTCTGGGTCGAAGCGCGGGAGCACGGAGAAGTGCTGCCTTTCGATGCCCGACTTCTCACCTTCGCGAAGAGACAGTGCGCTGGGATGAGCGAAACGAGCAGAAGAGTGAGTGGCAACTTACAAAGTTTTCGCATCTTTGGCTTGATGAGAGCTTGCCCGTGCTCCTCCGCCTCGCTGAAGTAGGAGTCGACGAAGTCTCTCTGCGAGCAAGCATCTGATGGGAGAGCGGTGCCGATGGAGAGGATAAGTGTGTCAACATTCTCTACGCATTATATTCTGTGAGAGAACTTTGTCCAGTGTGCTTGGGCTGACTTGCTTGATCTCACTGTGATGTCACTGATACAAACACTTCCAACGTAGTTATAACGGAAACTTCAGACGTATGATCCTAGAAAGAACTCCCAAGTTGCGATTGTGATGATCAAATGCGAGTACAACGTTTCAAGGTTATCACGAGATAAGCTAGGAAAGCTTTGATCGGAAACTCTCCACTTACTTTTGATAAATAGATTTTGACACCAGATCGCCATGTCTGCTCGTCACTCTTCACTGGATCATCACATTGCGAGAAGCTTTGATCACGGTCGAGACGAATCCATTCTTCTGGAGCTATATCTTGTCGCATGGATTCTCAGGCACCGGCCACCATCTTTCTCCTACTTTAAACACCAAACTTGAGCATGGAAGTCAAAAGTGGCAGCAAGGGAGCTTCCAATTTCCCTGTGACGCGGATGGACGGACTTTACACTCTCCAGTCGAGCTCCTTTTTCACTGCCACTACTCGGAGCTCGAGAGAAGCTCGAGGAACAACTGATCAGTGACTATAAGGATCATGGGACAAGCTCGTCTTCTGTTGCAAAGACGTACGCGTTCCCTGTATGGCTCGGGCCCGACGGCGGGACTGGAGTGTTCTTGGGCAGCATCTGCGAGAAGAAAGAGCCACCGCGATCGTCCCTGGGAGAGTCGAAAGAGAAGCGCTCGCCACCGCTGTGAAAATCCAGCTCCGAGGTTGGAGAAGCAGCAGCAGCAGCTTCTTCTCGGCGCGATCGATGAGAGTAGCTTGCAGAAGGAACTGTTGCTGTGTCGCTTGATTTTGGAGCACCGGGAGTGAAAGAACTCGGTAGACTTCTCGAATCTGTGTCACTGCTGCCTAAGTGCCTCCACTGAAAGCCAAATCTCCTCGCAGCACACTGTGAAGTCTTCCACTGGAATCCCATCAGTATCCACAAGCTCAAGACCACCAACACCGGCCGAAAGCTTCCTCTTGTCCTCCTGCTGCTAAATCCAAAAGCCATGCTCGCCGACGCCGACGATGATTTGAGCTGACAAGCGAGCATGGAAGTGGAGGGAGTTGCCGCTGCTGCTTGTCTCGAGAGCCTTGTCGTCATCTCTGGAGCCGGACCACAGGGAATAGATTCGATGACGAAGTGCGCGAATCGTGAGACTAGATAGTGGCTGCCCAGCATCGCGCATGGATTGAGGAGCACGCTGTTCTTCCGAGAGATAGTGAGAGAGCATTAACTCCTCCGTGTTTCCCTCCAGTCCTGCATGGAAACAAACCGAAGCAAGGCTCCAACAACACGTCAAGAAGAAAGGAAAAAGAAATGCGAGAAAGAGTAAGTTACTGCGGCAATGCTGACTCCGTGAGGAAATGCGAGGACAACAGTTGGTTTACCACTGTTTTGCGAAGACTTTCGAGCGCGGGGCCAATGGGGAGGCCTCCACAATCCATCGTGGGAAGGAAGAAGGCAGCGTTCCAAGCGAGAGTGGATCGAAAAAACCTGCGAGTCAATGGTGGCAGCAGCAGCAGCCACACAGACGCTAGATTCAAGGCCCGGAATTATTACAATAGTGCCACCTTTTGGAAGAAAAAAAGAAAAGAAAAACACGAGACAGGCTTTAGCTTCTCATCAACGAAACGCATCTCATCACTCACAGCGTTAAAAAGGAGTTTTTTGCGCGCTTTCTATCCATCGCTGTAAAAGTTTGAATGCACTGGGCAAAGATCAATGAGTAGAATAAGCAAGGAAGCGAAAGTTTTCTTACCGTGAAGAAGAACAAGGGAAAACTTTGGTTTCACGAGAGCCTGGCAAGCATCTTAACTTGCTCGCTCACTGCTGCCAGTTCCGCTTCTTTGTTGTCAAGTCGAGCTTGGAGCTTGTCATTCTCGAGCATGAGCTTTTGGACCTCGGCCTCTTTGTTTCGCTTTCCAGCTTCCAGGCCGCCAACACGAGCTGTTAGCCTGAAAAGCAAGATAGAAAACACTATTACAAAAAGAGAGGATTTTTTCTAGATATCCTTCACGCAAAGCTTCCTGTGAAAATCGATATGAAAAGAGGAACAAAAGGAGATGAGCTTTACCGCTCGGAGATTCTCTCCACTTCTTCGATGCGTCTCTCCATCGATCTTATGGTCTCGCGAGCTTTTACCAGGCTATCCACGCTCGATCTTAGAATCCCAAAGTCACGCCGGACTTTGGAGAGCTCCTGCTCGTTCTCGTTGGCACGGTGCCGCTGCCGCGACGTCTCCATCTCCATGTCCTCGAGCTTGACTTGCATCTCCTTTAGAATCCCGCTGGTTCCCACCGCCACCCTCTCCATCTCCTCCACGCGACACCACATCTCCTCGATCTGTATAGACTTCCTCGTCACCTCCTCCTCGCTCATCCTCGCCCGGACTTGCTCCACCTCCACCTCCGCCTCGGCTATGATTGCCCTCTTGAGCAAAGCTTCCATGGCGTCCGCGACCTGTGCCACCGCCACCGTCGTCCTCTGGACGTACTCCACCTCGCCTCGCTCGGACAAGCTTCGCAAGACGTTACTCTCGATGGCGGCCACGAGTTCGTCGCTCAATCCCCGCGCTCCTCCGGCACAATCGTTCTCGTCTGGATTCGTCGCTGCCCCTTTGAGCCAATCCGCCATTGGGACGCCCCTCTTGTCGACATAGCCGACGCCTTCTTTCTTCCGGATGCCGCACGAGGCGAAGGCGTACCTTGGAAGAGCCATGACTCTGGCCTTGGATTTGAGGTACGCGAGGAGCGTCTCCACTGTGGTGGCTCGATCCTGCAGCACTTGCAGTCCCTCCATTCCCGTGGCTTTGTTTTTCACCACTCCACCGATTCAACCGCTTACATTCTGTGGAATAAGTGTCTTTCTGCCCTAAAATGACTTGACCAATACCTGAAGCGAGAAAGGTGGCAGCTTCCCATTTGTAAGGATTTCGTGTGTACTTATCCTGAAAGCCTGGAGAAACATTGACTAGTGGAATATGGTCTCTAACCTTTATATTAGGCACTATTTGTATATTGATATTTTGTATGACCATATAAGTTATATAATTATATTATTCAATTTTTGGTGTGATATACCTAGAATTTTCTTGGATATTCTAGAATATTCTAATGGTTGTTATTCATTTAGATTAATTATAATTATAAACATGTTTATAATTTATTAAATTTCCTAAACACGTCCTAGTATATTCCAGTTTATTTTACCAGCTAATGGTGGATATTCAATAAGATTAATCTTGTATTTATAAATTATAAAATATTTATAATTATAAACCTCCATTTGATCAATTAAATTAATAAATAGAAATAACAATATTATTAAGCAAACCAAAAAACTAAATTAACACAAGTTGTGAAGATATTTCTTAAACTAAATATATATATGAACATTAAGTTTATATTATTATTTCCAGAAAATTTATAATAGTAATCATTCCTACTTAAAATAACTCTAAGATTTTCTTATTCAAAAACTTTTTAAAAAATATTTTCCAGGATTTATATTTTTTTTTCTGATACAGAATAGGAGACGTTTTGCCTCATGTTTTTCTCTTTGAAAGCTCATCTATATATTCTTGCACAATTTCTTTAAATAAACATTTATATTGAGTATCTTGTAAGGTTAACCATTTTGGGCTTCTTTGCAAAGTATACTTTTCAATTATTTCTATTTAATACAGAAAAAAGTTTTTTAAATAAAAAATATATTGTGAATGCATGGAATATGGAAAGGGAATACAAAAATTATACATATCAATTAGCCCAAAAACCCTAACTTATATACAGAAGCAAGTGGTCTAGATTGAAACTAATCCAATAGCTACCAAAATCCCACTACGCTAATATTAATATATGGCATTATTGTTGTACACTTGGCCCTCACATCATTCCCTCCTCTTGGAATAATGAAAGAGCATTAGGGTTCTCTTGTAGATGGGCCGGGATTGGGAAGAATGTCAGAAGGAGGCATTGGCGGATCTGTAGGTGGTATTAACTGCTCTTGATCCCTTGGTATGAAGCATTTTAACCATTGCACATGCACAATCTTTGGAGGATCGGTTTGTTAGACGTCATGCAGAACCTCATAAACTTGCAGTCCAACTTGCTATAACATCCAATACAATCCTTTCCACTGAGCAAGGAGCCCCTTAGATAAACCATGTACCGTAAGATGGGGAAAACAGATTAATACCAAGTCATCCACTTTGTATTCTGCAAGTGGACGATGGTAGGAGTTGTAGCACCGTTGTTGTCCCACTTGTACGCAGCTTAAGTGTTTAGCAGACTTTGCTCGGACAAGTGGAAGAATGCTTGTCAAATACTGATCTTACGACCTAGCATTGCCAGCTTGTGGCAATCGTGAAGGTAAACCCAGCTCCGTTGGTAATATTGGATCATGACCATATAAAAGTTTATATGGTGAAGCACCAACAGAACTTTGCACCCTTATGACATATGCATATCGAAAAAATGGCAAATAACTATCCCAATCCGAATGCTGAAAGTTCACGTACTTCGTAATCATTTCTTTGAATGTCCGAACAAGCCATTCCGCCAAACAGTTTGATTGTGGATAATAAACACTTGTGAAAGTGTGGTGTATCCCCAACCAAGACATTAAAACATAAAATGCTTCAGCCATAAATGTGGGACCATTATCTGAAAGAATCTGCTCTGGACAAGAATGTTGGAACACCACTCGATTGAGGAAGAAGTATCCAACAGTAGTTATAGAGGTGCTAGCAAGAGCACCAACTTCCACCCAATGAGTCAAGTAGTCAGAAGAAATAATAACATACTCATTGCTAGTAGTCGATCGTGGAAAAAGTTTCAAAAGATCAAATGCCACCAACTTAAAATGGATGGGAAATTGCAATTGACTCCAACCATCCTTCTGAGGCACGAGGGGAGTATTACAGGCTTGGCACCAAATGCAGGTACGCACATACTAGATAACATTATGTCACATCTCTAGCCAGTAGAAAGACCTGCGTAGCTTCTTGGTCACACGACGATATCCCATATGTCTGTATAGAATAGGAGAATTATCATAAGCATGGAGAAAATGTGGAATAAAGACAAGCCATAAAGGATCATCAGAATCCATCCCCACAAAATAAAGAAGGCCATTCTTAAGATGATATTGAGAATATAATGGCAAATCATCAGCAAGTGAGGCAGAACTCTCAAACCCATCTTAGCCTTTGAATCCACAACTCAATCTTTTGAGCCTTGCGAACCTCATCAATAGAAGGTAAATCTTGCTCTGCACCTTGTGGACACTAAACATCAAGTATAGAAACTGCTGACAACATAGAATCCTTGTTTAGAAAATCCACAGATGCTGGAATAATACGCTCATTAGAAACATGAGAAGAGAGCGAAGAAGGAAGAGGAGCTTGAGAAAGGGCGTCAACCTCAGCCATAGAACTCCCTTGGCGATGAACAACATCAAAATTATATATTTGAAGCTTCAAAACCCACTGAGCAGTACAACTAACCAGGTTCTTTCACTTCAATAATGAAGTAACGGCAGCATGATCAAGTAACATCCGAGAACGATGTAGATATGCATAAAGTTTTTCAAAACCCCAAATTGCTACTAAACACTCCTCTGTTATGGAATAATTCACCTCCGCTATATTCATGCCTAGGAAGGACCCACTAGTGCCGTGCTAAACAACTACAAACTAACCTATTTGCCACTCATAGCAAACCCAAGGAGGTTTGCTTTCACCCATGGTACATGGAACAACTTACAGAACCACAAGAACCATCAATCGGCTTACATTAATCCTGCCAACTCAAAGTATAATTTCGAGTTGCTAATGTGCCTCACTCACGAGCCCAAGCGCAAACTCGTGTAAACGGAACAACTCAATCCACCCTATGAGCCCAAGAGCAAGCTCACATAATATGGAGCAAAAAGGTAACCAAATTTCATACCCAAGGAACAATTGCGAAGCTTTTGCACCAAAACGTGTACCCACTCGGATCATTGTTTTCATCTCTGCGTATGCAACGAGACTAGTTGCCCAATCTCATTGAATAGTACTCGCTGAGACTCTGCTCTGATACAAAATGTAGCACACGTGGTTTTTAACCTTTATCCTATGGTGATTTACCATAGGATAACACCACGAAGCGGAACCTAAACCCTCTTTGTGCCACGTGTCACATGCCACGTGTCCATAGGAACCCGAGGTTCAGGGCCTTGGGCCGTTGAACGAAGGAACAGTGCCAAACTCCCAAGCGTGGAGCCAAGGAGTGATGGAACCGGACCACGGAGCAACTCCTGAGCATACAGCCCAAAGAGCAAAGGGACAGGGGCTCGGAGCGACTTGGAACAGTCTTGGAGCAACTAGCATCCTAATGCCAGGACCAGCATGTGAGACACAAAATCCCTAGGCCCCAAAGTGGAGCCGGAAGGGCGCCATGTGGTAGTGGCCAAAGCGAAAGCCAAACGAGCGTAACACGTTTGGACTAAAAGCTCTGACTGGAAAGGTCGAGAGCGGGAGTGGAACTCCCAGCAAAGTGCTCGAGGAATAAGCACGAAGCGAGCCATAAGCGAGGCTCTAAAAAGGGACCCGAAAGGACCAACACATGACACATGGAAGAGTCCGAGATGGACCCGAAGTGGAGTCCGATATGGAGTCCAAGATGGACCCAAAGTGGAGTCCGATATGGAGTCCGAGATGGACCCGAAGTGGAGTCCAATATGGAGTCCGAGATGGACCAAGATGGAGTCCGAGATGGACCCGAGATGGAGTCCGAGATGGAGTCCGAGATGGACTCGAGATGGACCCAAGATGGAGTCCGAGATGGACCCGAGATGGAGTCCGAGATGGAGTTCGAGAAGGACCCGAGATGGAGTCCGAGGTCGAGACCGAGACCGGGACCGAGACCGGGACCGAGACCGAGACCAGGACCAAGACCGAGACCGAGGCCAAGGCCTAGACCGAGCCCGAGCCCGAGTCCGAGTCCGAGTCCGAGTCCGAGTCCGAGTCCGAGTCCGAGAGGGTGAAAGCCCAAAGCGTTCGTCTCCCAGACCCTAGGGGGTTTGGTGAGCTCCAAAAGTATAGTAAGGGGGAGGACTGCAGTGGAGCCAGTTTGGCCAGGAAAGGCCAGTTTGGCCCAGGAAGGCCAGACCCTGTGTTGGGTGAGGAACTGACCACTGGGAAGTCCAAGACTAGAGTGAATACGGACCGACAAGCGGGGTAGCTTGGTGAAGTGTTCAAGAGCCGGCTCTAGTTCCCCCGGGAGATCGACTGGCCGATGCTCCCAGTCCAAGTGTGGGTGGCACTACCTACTTGGATACCAGGCGTGGCTCAACGGAACCTCGCTTTAAGCCCATGGCTAGAGCACCCAAGGGCGGAAGGCGGGGAGAGTACCCAGGTGGCTCGCGTAAGGCCACGGTGTTTCGAAATGTTGTCCCAAAGGCCCAGACTGTGGAAAGGAAGAGGAGCAGTCCTCTGGGGTAGTGACCAAAGACACAGTCATGTGGTGAGGAAGTCCCAGAGGACCATGGGACTTAGTGGTCGGGCCTGTGGGCCTCGATCCAGTGGCAGTGTTGGCAAACACGGCCAGGGGCAGAAAGGGACTTAGTGGGGACGGACAGAGGGATATTGGGGAAGGCTATTCCCCTTGTTGGTGGGCATCCTAAGGATGCTAAGGAGTGGATCTGAGACGGCCACTCACGGATGGTTTGCCTAGTCTTGGAGAGCCAAGACTGTGATGCAAGTGGTATTGGACTACCAGTGTGGCAAAGGTGATTGGGCATGGCCTTAGCGTAATAGGCTGCCATGTCGGTGGTACCTTTGAGTGTCGGTCATGGGATCGGACACGTGGAGCACTTAGACCAAATGCAAGTGTTGAGTGGCGTGGATGTCGTTCTCGGGGCTAGCAAGTCCCAAGTCCTGAATTGGACTTATGGAGGTTGTGAATGAGACTCCTCCAAGTGGTCGGAGGTGTGGTTAAGTGACTAAAGTAGAATGGAAAAATTAGTCACTTACACAGCACGCAAAACGGAGCTAAATGGAGTCTGGCGCTATTTCGGCATACCAGTGGCCTAACGTGAGGATATGGGTACTCCACCAGCTAGCATGGAATGGAACTTGGGCTTAGACCCAAGCCAGACGCAAAACAAGGACAGGCACGCAAGTGGGAGCTAGACTATGCCTCAGGTTGGTCGGCCATGCCCGACCTACCCACTATCCCTACTATACATTTGGAACCCCCCACAGCCCCTTAGTATCAGGAGTTAATCTCTGGGATAAGCTCGAAACTAACTAAATATGGAATGTCCTTAGATTGTGAATTTGGACATGGGACGAACACCATTGTGTTCAGGCCGATCTCTACATTCCGTAGATATGCTAAATGAGCGAATCTAGACACTTTCCATAAATAGCATTTGGGACCGAAATGAGACTAACACAAAGGGCATGACAGCGAGGGTGTTTGGCAGACACGGTAAGCTATCATGTAGCAATATTGAGGGACTAGTCTCAATACGCGAGGGTTCTTGTCAAGCCAGTGCAAGACAGAGCAAAAGAGAACTAACAAGCCGGGCCGAGTATGCTCAGCTAAATAGACACTTAGAAATTCCTTCCTTATGCTCATCCGGCTAAGTACAGATGCTAAGCCCAGTTTACTAACACTTGAATAAGAGGGGCTTATAAAGGGTCCAGCAATACCGACCTCCTGCCATCGTGGCAGTCAGGTAAGAGTGTCCGTAAGGACCGGCCAATAGGTAACTTTCGATACTCGAAGTCACATTCGCGACAGGCACCACCTATAGATCCACTGATACTTCTTCCTAATGTTCCTCAAGATCTCAGCCCATCCATAAGAGAACTCCAGTGGTCTTCCATCATTCCGAGAGGAGGGGATAATGTGAGGTTCAAGCATATAGCTACAATGCCATATACTAATATTAGCGTAATGGGATTTTAGTTGCTATTAGATTGGTTTCAATCCGGACCACTCGTTCTTATATATAAGCTAGAGTTTTTGGGCTAATTGATATGCACATTTTCTTTATTCCCTTACATTCACTATATATATATATATATATATATATATATATATATATATATATATATTATTTACTACATCCTCTCCCTTTCAAAAGATGATAAGTTAGGTGGAATCTAAAGCTTCTATTAGGGAATTTAAGAGCTACTACAATTTATAAAACATTATTGTAGCAAATAATACATCCCATCTCTAATTTTATTAGTCAATGATCATTCAAGACCACTATTAACTTGAACATACTGCCATAAGCAAAATTTGTCTTTGTGTCCTTTTGTTAACATCCAAAATCTGTATTAACTTAGATCATGACTTTCATCCTCGTTCAACACCACATATGGGAGGTTAGATTTACTCCATTTGTCTTCCACATCCTCCCTATCCCCTCCTTGAAGGAAAAAAAAATCTTGAAGCACTAACATCATTTAGACTTATTGTGTTTATCCTCACTCCACCTTTTATATTCAATTTCACTCTTGTAACATATATAGTTTTCACCTTTTATTTTATGGTGATTTACCATAGGATAACCACGAAGCAAAACATAAACCCTCAATATGCCACATGTTATATGCCATGTGTCATATATCATATGTCCAAGGATAGTGGAGTAGAATCTGAGTTTTAGAGCCTTAGGCCACTGAATGAAGGAACAAAGCCAAACTTCTAAGCATGGAACTAGGGAGTAAAGGAACTAGAGCACGGTGTGACTCCCAAGTGTATAGTCCAAAGAGTGAAAAGATAGGAGCACGGAGTGACTCCCAAGTGTATAGTCCAAAGAGTGAAAAGATAGGAGCACGGAGTGACTCCCAAGTGTATAGTCCAAAGAGTGAAAAGATAGGAGCACGGAGTGACTTGGAACAGTCTTAGAGCATCCAATATTCCAATGTCAGGACTAATATACAAAACGGAGCCAAATGGAGTTTAACACTATTTTAGCATACCGTTGACTTAACACGAGAATATGGGTATAGGACAAACTTGAAACTAATTAAATATGGTATAGCACTAGATTGCAAATTTAGACACGGGGACTAACACCGTTGTGTTTAGGACAATCTATACATTCTATAGATATACCAAATTAGAAGATCTAGACACTTTTTATAAATAGCCAATAAGATAAGAATAAGACTAACATAAAGGGTATGATAGCGAGGGTGTTTTGTAGACACGGTAAGTTATCATCTAGCAATATTAAAGGATTAATCTCAATATGTGGGGGTTCTTGTCATTAGCCAATGTGAAACACAACAAGATAAGAACTTCTTATTAGGCCAAGTATACTTAGCTAATAGCACATAGGAATTCTGTCCTTATGGTTATTTGGTCTCAATACACTCGAAATGTCCAATTAACTTCACTAGCATAAAAGGAACTAATAAAGGATCTAACAATACTGACCTCCTACCATTGTGGCAATGAGGAAAGAATATTCAAAAGGACCAACCGACAAATAATTTTTGATACCCATAATCAGATTTCTGACACTCTCGCCCTTTTAGGGAAGATTAACATCCTCATTAATGCATACTCTAGTCTAGAATATAACCAAGGAAACAACTCTAGAAAAAGTTCACACTTTATGAGAAATGCACCAACTTAAATGCATTAGGCAAATGCGCTACTAACTCAAACACTTTCTAGCTATCGCTAACAAAGAAATGACTAATGGAGTTAACCACACTTACTACTTTAAATGTCACCTAACTTACAAAAGTGTGATACACCCCTACCTAGAAAAGATATAGATAAAGAAGTTAAAGGCCCCAACCCTCATGAGCAAAGAAACCAAACCCATTAGTAAAGTTTAGATAAACTATTGTAAATAGGCAGGTAAAGTTATTTATACAGTCACACCTGTTTTAAATGAAATAAAAAACATTGAGAGAAAGGCAAATGATGTGACCAATCGATAGTAACTACCTCATGACTAAAGATTTCATCATACACACAAAGTGCTAAAGCAATTCTACCTTTACTGGCCCAAACCCAAAGATGAAAAAATGGACAATATCAAAGTCATAGATAATGATATCTTAGAGACTTAATTATCAGTGAATAAATCTTAAATTACGACACAAAATTATTCCAAATAAGTTATCATCTGATAAACTAGTATTAGAGTACAAGAACCACCAAAATCATCATATGTGGAAAATATAGGATTCACCATCTAACAAAATTCAATAGTAAGTGTTATAAAAAACACTTAATGATAGATCCTAATTATCAAAAATTGTAGATAGTATGCCAAACAACTTACGAAAAATAACTCAAAGAACACAAAGTATTATTAACTATCAAGTAAAATGCTCACAAATGTATTATCCAAAGGAAATAACATTTAAATCTATTAGAACTAATTTGAGTAACAATCAACAGAACAAAATAAATTTTGCAAAGCAAATAAACATTTGTTCATGCTAACCATCATACTAACCAATTTAAATAGATCCTAGTCAATAATATAAAGGAACTTGAGTTGCTTAAACAGGTGTCAACAATTCTACCAATATCTCAAACCTATAATACCAATCTAGAGCAATATCTCAAACCCAAGAGATCAATCTAGAGTGGACCACAAAGAACATGTGGTATTGTAAAAAGCTAAAAGCTATAAAAGAGAACACTAACTATCATGAAAAATCATCAATCATCATATCAATAAAGAGATGTAGAATCATCATTAAAGAAGGAATCCACCATCCCGAAGAACAACAAATCACACTATATCAATAATAATCAAGCAAAATCTTTTGAAAAGGATAATCAACTATTCTAAATGATAGTCAATCATCACTAATAATTGCTAGATGCAAATACTAATTTCAACATCGAAGCTAATAAGCCAAAATGCCTTCTTTAATAACTTTTAACAAATGGAATAATGAGCATGACAACTTAAGAAACCAAAAGTTCGAAGAAACCTATAGCAAAGTTTTGCCTAATAATGATCATAAGTCTTGCATAAACTAATATCAATGCAAAAGAAAAAATCATAGTACAACTCATAATAACATTTCTAACACATCCATAAGCAAACTTTATAATGTTAAAACTAATGAAGAGCATATTTGCATCAATCCAAAAGCTAAACACAATGAAACTATACTCAACAAGTGATCACGAAATGATCCTTTATGAATCCATATTTTATAGAAACATGGAAAAGCACAAACCAAATGACTACTCAAATCCAATTGAATTGCAATAAAGTCATCCTCTATAATTGGCTTCACTCATGTAGCACATATGGTTTTCACCCTTTATTCTATGATGATTTACCATAAGATAACCACAAAGCAAAACTTAAACCCTCAATGTACCATATGTCAAATGCTATATACCACATACCACATATCCAAAAACAACAGAGTGGAACTTAAGTTTCAATACCTTGGGCCACTGAATAAAGAAATGGAGCTAAACTCTTAAACATGGAGCTAAGGAGTAAAGGAACTAGAGTATGGAGAAACTTCTGAGAGTACAACCCAAAGAGCAAAAGGACAAAAGCACAAAGTGATTTGGAATAGTCTTAGAGCATCTAACATTCCAATGCTAAGACCAATACACAAAATAGAGCTAAACAGAATTTAGTGCTATTTCAGCATACCGATGATCTAACGTGAGGATATAAGTATTCCACCAAGTAGCATGGTGTGGAATTTGGGCTTAGACCCAAACTAGACATAGAACAAGGACAAACATACAAGAAGGGGCTAAAATATGCCTTAGGTTGGTCAACCATGCCTAACTTACCCACTATCCTTACTATACATCGACTTACCTCCACCCTTAAGGAACACACGCTTTGGGTTTAAACCCCTAGCCTCCCTTAATACCAAAAGTTAGTCTCTAAAACAAGCTTGAAACTTATTAAATATGGTATGGTGCTTAATTGGTATTGTGTTTAGAACAATCTCTACATTCCATAAATATGCCAAATTAGTATATCTAGACATTTTCCATAAATAGCCAATAGGACTGAAATGAGACTAACACAAAAGGCATGATAACGAAGGTGTTTGATAAACATAGTAAATTATCATTTAGTGATATTAAAAGACTAATCTCAATATCTGGGGGGGTCTTCTCACTAGCTAGTGCAAAATACAATGAGACAAGAACTCCTTACTGGGCTAAGTATGCTTAATTAATAGCACATAAGAATTCCATCATTATACTCGTCTAATCTAAATACACTCAAAATGCCTAGTTAACTCTATTAGCACAAAAGGGAGTAATAAAGGATCCAGCAATACTAACCTCCTACCGTCGTGGCAATAAGGAAAAAATATCCAAAAGGACTAGCTGACAGGTAACTTTCGATACACACAATCACATTCGCGACAACTCGACTATCGCATTTATTCAACCTTATTACATTAAGGATAAATATTTCATTCGGACTTGTTATACTTATCATCACTCCACAATCCATATTTTTCATCCTCACTCCACTATTGTATTCACTTGTTCTCATTGTATTATTGAGGTCAGACTCCTATCCATCACCTCTACCCCCTCCTTCTAAAAAAAAGTTTGAAATATCAGAGTAAAGAGGAAAAAAATGGAAACAATTAAGAAAAATATTATGAGAGAAAAAAAGTGGATTAAAAAATATTGAAAAAGGAATTTTCAATAGCTATCAAATTGGAAATAGAAAAAGGACATAGGTTTAAAGCTTAGAAAACATGGGACTTCCTGTCATAAAATATTACACAATTAACTTGAAACTTTGGCTAAAGTGACTCAACCCTTAGAATATTAAAATATTCAACACCAGAACTGATCAAAGGCTCTAGCAAGGAAACAAAAACAAAATTCTCAACTTCATATATACATTTAACATTTAAATTAGTATGAAGAAGACAGAAAGCATTTAACTCAACACCAAACTGAGAATGAGAATCATAAGAGTCATAAATAATTGATATGACAAAAGAAAGAAATATTGTAGATAAGGAAAGAACACGAATAACATAAGAAGGGGGCTAAAGTTGATAAATAAGGAAATGTTAAGAAAGATCAAAAGGTAAAGAAAAAGGATCAAATAATAGGTTGAAGGATTGATATTTACCATATGAAATTTTTAACTTGTCTCAAAAACTATCTCTATAATAATGAAACTCATCAATTCTAGAATCCATTTGAGCTCATGAATATCATCTTTCCATAAACTCAATATTTGAACATTCTCTAAAAGTTGGATTTTGTCACTCATAACTCACAATTCAATATCACAATTACACTCCATATCAAAGGGAAATAACAGAATATTGAGAACAATATAAACTGTATAATCATGTCCCACAAACAGCAACACACTAAGGATGGGTGTAATGAAGATCAAAAGGGAGAGAACAAAGGATAAGAATAAAAACACAACCCCAAACACTGAGCAAAACATTACTAAAAAACTTTGCCCTCCAAAAACAATTGTAATATCCCTCACCTTTACCAATATGAGTGCTCTACTTATATACAAGAATGAATGGATTATATTCAATCCCAAATAGATAGTTTATAAGTACTATAATTAGCATATTATCAAGGTAGGGTATATACATACATATATATACACATACATTTATAGACATTACACAACCATATAAGATATTTAGTAATATAAAAATATTTAGTTGTAGATTAAGTTAAAAGCTGGACCAAACTAACTTATTCAATTGAACATAATGGACTCCTATATATTTTACTAACTAAAACCCTAATCAAGAATATTTTATTTAAATTGACTATAAGAGTTAATTATAAAAAAATGTGTGTCTATATTTAATTAGGTGCAAAATTTCATGAATTATGTGGTTGTGAGGAAACTTTGAAGCTTTTTTGTGTGCGCCTAATGTGAACAACTATGTTTATAGTAATTTTAATATTGCTACATTTATAAATAACTTTTCTACTTGTTTTTGGTCATAAAGTTTTTTTAATTTTTAAAATATTTTTATAGATGTTAAAAATGTTTTTTATAAATGCTAAAAAGAAATAACAGAAAAGTGAAATAAATATAAATATTTAAGAGATGTTTATTTAGTGTAATATAAACATAATCTCCAAACTGAAATGGAAAAATAAATGCCCAAACTATGTATATGCCATGCTCATCATATGAATACTGAACATTAAAAAATTACTAACATATGCCTGAAAAAAGCACCAAACACTTAAAATTGTTAAAAGGAGAAAGCAGTGATGCCCAATGATATATAATGCATTGAACTTTAAGGATTACATTGAGAAGATGAGTTGTTTGATGTGTCATGTTTTTACAAAGAATCCAACAGAAGTTTTTTTAGAGTGATTCCAGCGACATCTTACTTCCAGAGCTGCTGCTTTTTGGATAATGTAGCCGAGATCTCACAGAAAATTGCGTGCTCGAGCAATTGAGACCCACTCGACAATGAGAGCGTCAGAGCTTCGTTGCAGTCTTGTACAATTCCTGATTTTGATTTCTCCTTAGAGCCTTGTAAACCTCCGGCTCGACCCCATCAATGACAAACAAGTTAGCAAGCAAAACATAAGCACAGTTCCCTCCAAGACGGCTCCCACACTTTGGGAGCAAACTTAATATCTCACCGGCTGCTCTCGTGCCTCGCTCCACCTGCTTGTGACTCTTGCAAGCCCCAAGCAGTGAGGTCCACTCCAACACGTCCGGAACCACAGGCATTGTAAGGATGAGTTCTTCTGCCTCAGCCAAGTAGCCCGATCGAGCAAGAGCGTCGACCATGGAGCTGTAGTGGTGCTTCTCTGGAACGATCCCAAAATCCATTTGCATCGACACAAAACAGCACCGGCTCGCGTAAACTCTCCCGTGGTGGCAGCAAACCCCGAGCACGGCCGAGAAGCAGGCATCGTCCGGTCGAGCGTCCCCGACTTTCATCTCCTCGAACAGATTCAGAGCCTCGCTCGAGTGTCCTTTGATTACAAAGCTCGCCAGCATTGCTCCCCACAGCACCGTGTCCCTCTCGGGCATGCGATCAAACAGCTTCTTTGCTCGAGCGACGAACCCGCTTTGGGCATACGCGGCCAGCATCACCGTCCACGACACCAGGTCCTGCTGCGGCATCACCGTCTCGAACAAAGCTCTCGCCTGGCTCAAGTCGCCGAGCTCGCTGTACGCGGCCAGCATCACATTCCACGAGAACATATCCCTCTGGGGCATCTCGTCGAACATATGCTTGACCTCGTCGATATGCCCGCTCCGGGCATACGCGTCCTCCATAGCCGTCCAGGACACCAAGTTCTTCTCCGGCATGGAGTCAAACACCATCTTCGTCTTCGTGACATGCCCAGACACGGCATATCCGGTCAGCATGGCCGTCCAGGACACGATGTTCCGCTGTGGCATCGCGTCAAAGATGGCCTTCGCTTGCTCGACATGCCCGTTTTGAGCATACGCCGTGAGCATCGCGTTCCATGTCACAATGTCTCTTGTGTCGAGCCCGTCAAAGGCTCGCCTGGCCTTTGCCACATCCCCCGTGAGCGCGTGAAGCGAGATCAAAGTGCTCCACGAAACCACGTTGTGCTGCGGCATCCGGTGGAAGAGCTTCTTTGCTTGATCCACCAACTCATTCCTCGCGAGCGCGCCCAAGAGCTCGTTCCACGAGCCTAAGTTCCTCTCCGGCATGTCAGCGAAGGTCTTCCTGGCCTCGGCGAGGTGACCGTTCTCGACGTAGGCCGAGAGCATCGCGTTCCAGGAGATGAGGTTTCTCTGTGGCATGGAATCGAAGACTCGCTTCGCGTCCTCGAGATGGCCATTTTGCGAGTAGACCGACAGCAGCGCTGTCCAGGCGACGAGATCTCTGTGTGGCAGCTCTTGGAACATTTTCTGTGCGTCTTTGAGCCGGTTCTGGTGAGAGTAAACGACGAGGATCGCCGTGGCTGCGATGAGATCCCACTGAGGCATCTGGTTGTAGACAGCAATCGCAAGATCCAAATGCGCGTTTTGGGCATATGCTGAAAGCATTGTGTTCCACGTTATGAGATCTCTAAGAGGCATTTCATCGAATATAATCTTTGCGCCTTTCACGTTTCCGTTTTTTCCAAAAGCGTCCAAGATCGTGCTCCACGATACGAGGTTCTTCTGCGGCATACGATCAAA
The DNA here is from genome assembly GCF_000143415.4 of Selaginella moellendorffii. Taxonomy (NCBI): domain Eukaryota; kingdom Viridiplantae; phylum Streptophyta; class Lycopodiopsida; order Selaginellales; family Selaginellaceae; genus Selaginella; species Selaginella moellendorffii. Next base: position 2,311,303 of record NW_003314278.1, read on the forward strand.
CGCCTGCTTGGTTTTGGAAAGATGCCCATTTTGGGCATACACAACTACGAGTGCGTTCCAAGAGATGAGATCCCACTGCGGCATTGACTCGAGCATCACTTCCACCTCGTCGATCTTCCCCCTGCGAGCATAGGCCGCGAGCATCGCGTTCCACGACGAGAGCACCTTGCAGGGAAACGGCATGGAATCGAAGAAGCTCCGGGCCTCTTGGAGGCTGCCGGTGCGCGTGTAGGCGCCAAGCATGAGCTGCCATGAGAAATCGTCCCTCTCCCACGCCGCGATGCCATCGAAGACCTCCCGCGCGCGCTTGCTGCTGCCGCATCTGCCATACATCTCGATCAGCCGGTTGCGCACGAAGCACACAGCGTAGAGCTGCGGCTGCTGCTCCTGGATGACGAGATGGACGTCCTCCGCCATAGCCAGCGTCGCGCAAGCTTGGATTCGCTCGTAGCAGTCGCTCACAGTCTGGAAGAGGAAGACGATCATTTGACTGGCAATGTGTCAAAGTGAATATTGTAATTTGACTCCGCCAGCTGGCCAACCGCTAGTTAAACATTGACTAGCATTGACTAGATAACTCGGCCGCCGATAAACATTGACTAGCATTGGCTTTGACATGGCACTAGAGCTGGCTAAACATTGACTAGCTAAACATGACGAACATTGACTAGATACTCTAGAAACTGGACCGTTGACTAAATATTGACTAGCATTGACTACATACTGTGCCACCGTTGACTATAGCTGTTGCTAGATAGTGCTTTGACTCGGCCACCGTTGACTAGAACTGACTAAAGATAGAGAGCACTCGCTACAAACAATGTACAATTTCGCCGTTCTCCTCCTCTCTCGTCCTTGGTCGCGGGGAAGAAGCCAGTCTCACGCAGAGATCTCCAACTCGAGAGAGCGCGCTAAAACTGCCAATCCAGATACTCGTCCAGATCCTTGCTCGCCGCCGCCGCCGCCGCGTAGTCGAGCGCCGGGATGCTCGCCTTCATCTCCTTCTCGTACCAGCACAGATAGTTGAGCCCCACCAGGAGCTCCACGATGGCCGCCTCCGCCTTGATCTGGTCCGCGAAGAAGAGCGTCTGGAGCAGTAGCACATTCGTCCGCGACACAACCTGCTGCTCGAAGTTGTGCTCCGACTGCCACCGGATCATGTTGTGCGCCAGCGGCGCCAGCCACCCAAGAATCTCCTCCAGGCTCTCCCGCCACGCCGCCGCGGTGGAGTTTTCCAGCCGGAGCACCGCCGCCTCGCCACCGCCGCCGCCATTGCTGGGCTTGAAGCAGGCCCTCAGCCTGGTGCGGAGTCCCACCCGGACGCTCTTGGGGAGCATCCGGTAGAGATCGTCGCGCGCGTCGTTGCCAACCAGCTGCGGGAACTTGACCATCTTCTCCACGATGATTATCACGTTTGCGTAGTGGAGCGCCAGCGCCGAGCCGCCCAACGTCGATGATGGCGCCGTCTGCTGGATGAACTTCGGATCGAAGAAGAGCCGGCTGCTCGTCAGCCTCCCGTTCGGAACGTGGTGCCTCGATGGCTGCGACAGGAAGGTCCTGCTTGATCCGTTCCGGTACCCGTTGGTGGTGACGAAGGATCTCACCTCTTGTATCGCTGCCGGGTGTTCTTGAGGAGCATCGGTCGCGGGCGACGAGTTCTTGGGAGAAGGATCCATCACCGCCACCTCCGCCGAGGAAGTCCTCCGCGTCACCTCCGCCGACTGCTCCACCGGGGACGTTGCTTGCGAGGTCTCCGTCCCCGACGATGGCGACGTGGAAGCTCCCAGAGACGACCCATTGCAAGGCGACGTAGCGGAGCCATTGCACGCTTCCACGAACGTCTGTGCTTTAGCACCACCTTTGGCACCGCCACCTCCTCCACCACCACCTCCGCCACCACAAAACTGGAGAAACGATCCAGAGGAAACCGTCTGCTGCTGCTGCTGCTGCTGCTGCTGGGAAAGAACTTGCGAGTGATTCGCCGAGAGCTGCTGTGAGAACCGGCCGCATCGATCGAACCTCGCGAGCTCGCCCAGGCCGAGGAAGCCGCTGTTGCAGTTCCCGTGATCCAATGCGGCCGGGGGACCGAAGACGCTGACGATCCGGCCATGGATCGTACAGATGGTCCGGGCGAGCAGCATGACGATCTTGTCATACGTGCGGTTCCACAGCGACATGTCACGCAGGTACTTGATCTCCTGCCGCTGCCACGAGATCTTGTGCTCGAGCGCGCTGAGGTTGTCCCGCTGCTGCGACGAGGCCTCCGGATCGTCCTCGTGGATCCGCCGTACCGCCTGCTCCAGGTCCGCCAGGATCTCCAGCTCCTGGTAGAGGTTGCTGGTGCTGGCGATGTAGCGCTCCATCTTCTTCACCTTGGCCTCCATCTCCCGCGCGCTAAACTCGAGCGCGCTCACATCGATGGCCTGGCGGAGGATGTCCGCGAAGACGTGCTCGAATCCCTGCAGCGCAGCCTCCTGGCACCGCTTGCCCAGCCGCGCCACCGATCCCGCCAGCGCCACCAGGTCCTGGAGCTTCTCGCGGCACGCCAGCCCCAGCAGCGCCGCCTCGCTGTCCGAGACGAGCTTGAGCACGCCCTCCGCCCGGATCACCTCGCCGCGCAGCCGGATCATCTCCTGGTCGCTCAGCGACTGCCACAGCACGATCGATTTGGACATGACGTTGGCCACCTCGAATGCCAGGATGGAGATCTTTGCCTTGTCGCCCCGCCCACCACCGCCCCCGCCGCCGCCGCCGCGCCGCTTATCCAATTTCCCTGCCGCCGCCTTGATCGAGCTCACTTGCCCCATGACACCCGAATCCTATCCTGAGCCGCGTTCTAGTTCCTCCACTCCGCCATAGCCAGGGCTTGCTCTATCACTCCCCGCCCGCCATAGCCAGAGCTTCCACGGCGCTGAAAACCACGGATGATCCCGAGACCCCATCGCCAGTGCGCTGCCTGGATTCAATGCGGCGCTGCTGCATTGTGGATGAGAACAGGAGTTACCTCGCGAAGAACCCTAGCGCCGGGAATTCCTGGATCTGGCCGCGCGCATTCGCCATAGCCTAGTAGTCTCCTCGAATCAATGCCGCAGGGGGGAAAGCCGAGCGACCCACGAACAGCTCCTCACCTAACAATCTCCAGCCCGGGCCAGAGACTGGATTGCTGACGCTCGCTCGAGAGAATCAAGCCAGTCCATCGAGCTGCCGCTCGCCGGTCTTCCTGCTACCGCCATAGCCCCTGCTGGAGACGCGATTCAAGGGCAAGGGCGCAGAAAAGGAGAGAGGGAGAGAGGGCACGAGGAAATCAATGGGAGTGAATGCGCCCAGAGTGAATGCCAATGCCCTAAGCGCGAGAGAAGAGAGACTCTCGCTCTCTCTCTCTCTCTCTCTCTCTCTCTCTCTCACGGCGTACGCGCAAAGGCAAAGACGAGGGACGCGAGAAAGGGAGACCAACAAAACAAACAAAAAATAAAGCCTGGCGAAGGCTGGCTGGAGTTAGCTAGGATGCCACTTCAGTTGGAAAGCTATGGAGAGAAAAAAAGAGAGAAAAGAGTTTTTCCATCTCCATTCAAGGAGAGCGCATCTATCCGGGAATATGCTCTGTCTCCCCCACGGCAAGGTATATTCCGCCGGCTTAAGCGCTTTAAGAGCTCCTAGGAAATGGGAATAATTTGCGATTACATGACGACGAATCGCCTCGTCGTTTCCTGCCATTGTTTTCTTATATGGTTTTCTTTTCCTTTGATTTGATGATCCAGGAAAATTTCTTGCCGGAATAAAGAATCTCGATCGAAACTCGGGTCTTTTCCTTCCTTTTTTTCTTTGGATCGTTTCGGAGGGACTTGATGCTTGATGTTGCCATAGTTGAAAACCGTGACACAGCGGAACTCCCTCCCATAATGCAAGCTCTCTCTCTCTCTCTCTCTCTCTCTCTCGGCCTCCTTTTTTCTTGGTTCTTTAACATCGCCCATCTGTAAAGCAGCACCTACAACTGATGAGTATAATCTCAACATGGCCAACCCAAACAACCGAAAATCTCACCTGGCCTCCATGGCTTTTCGGCTCGCTCGCTTGCTTGCCACCTAACAAGCCATCGTAATCTAGCGCAGCCTGCCCCGCCTTCGTTCGAACCAACGACAAGGCCGTGTCGATTGTGTTGTGTGTCCATTCCAGAAGTGGTGGCTGCTTCCATTTAAGAAAAAAATCACACATATGCTCCTGCCACTGCTGCTGCTGCTGCTGCTGCTACTTCTCTGCATCGAATTCCAGATAAATCTTTAGAAAACAAAAATATATAAAAGAAAGAAAAACCAAAGCTTAGCTTGGCAGTAAGTGGCATTTGTCACTGTACCTTAAGTTCGTGGATTTTATTCGCCTGCTTGTTGCGGATTGTTTGGCGCTTTTGCGAGCTGCTGGCGCTCGCTCACGGTCTTTTCCTTGGAATCCGTCCATGGCCGCAGTTAAAACTTCGTGTTCTTCCCGATGGGGTTGCTGGCATGGCTGCAAGTACGCGTTCCTGTTCCTGTGTGCGAGAGGAATAAAATACAAATCGCTGCTTCAGAGTTTCGAAATATATGCTTAACTTTAGGAGACGAATCGGTACGGGTCGAGACGCGCTTTGGGAAGATTAAGAAACGCGATTATGTGCATGCTTTTCGTAAATCGCTGTATATATGCTGCAAAAAGAATTCACAGCGAGAAATTAGATGAGAGTGCTCTCCAGACAGACAATCGATTTGGTTTCGTACAGAAACTGAATCCTTGTTTTCATGGAACCTGGAAAAACAAGATCTTGCTTAGAAATGCACGCGTGACCTGGCCTCCCGGAGTTCATAATGCTCGCGATTTGTCATCATTGTCCGTAGGCTGCAAAACGAGAGAAATGTGGGATTTCGACGCGAATGCTTGATTCACACTTACGTCGCCGCCTTCCACTTTACGCTTCCGCAGATCCAATGTTTGGGACGGGTCCTTGGAACCAATGCCTCCCACTTAAAAACCAGTAACCCAATGTGAACATCGACACGCCTCCCAGTGCGACCGGAGCATAATTGAGCGTCTCTATCGTGACGGGATACGCCACCGGCAGGCAAAACAAGACGGTGCTCACCATCACCCAGCTAACAGCCAGCCAGCCAATGATGAGCGAAAATCTTCCGAGGTGGAACGGGCCCCGAACGAAGTTGCGCCTTGCGAATGTAACGCGAAGCAGTATCGGCAGACCATAGGCGATATCAAGCGAAATTGTGTTGATAGACACCGTGGCTTGAAATGCAACTTCGCTCGCCAGGTACTGAAAGCAAGCTGGAGCTTATTAAAGCAAAGCAGGAAACAGACATGGAACATACCGGTAAAGCCAGACAGAAGGCCACGACAACGCACAAGAAAACTGCGTTGCCAGGAACCTCCTTCCCGTTCAGCTTATGCCAGAAACGCGACAGAGGTAAGGCACCATCTCTAGAGAACGCATATGTCATCCTGGGAAATAAGACGAGCCTTCGTTAAGATTATGACAAACTTAGAAACGCAAACGATACCTTGAAGTTGTTGTAACACTGAGCAATCCACAGAAGTAGAGCCCTCCGCAAGGAATTATCAACAGGAGAAAACTCCATCTTGCATCGTGGAAATGGCTCTCAAAACCATTATAAAGCAGCTGCGCAATCGCGTATCCTTTGGTGTCATTGCCTGGGTCTAGCAAGTGTGGAACATCAATGCTCGTGAACACCAGGGGTAAAAGGTAAATAGTCCCCAGTAGGACGGAGCCTAGAACCGCGCCAATGATGCCATAACCACCGGTTTTGTCGGCGGTCTTTGTCTCCTCGGACTGCAAGATGGTCGTAAGTCAAGGTCGACATCTAAATGCAGAAAGACAAAGTACGTACCATGTGAGCCGCAGAGTCGTATGCCAAAAGGGTGTATTGGCTCATGAGCAATCCCAGTAAAAATGTGTATGGCTTGCTGTGAATCCCGGTGCTGCTGTCTTGGTTGAGGTTGCTGAACACTGATGATGCTTTTTGCCGAGGCAAAAGCGCCAGTAGGAAAGCTCCAATCATAACCACACCTGCAGCAGGACCTCAGAAAGGCACACGCAAATGCTAACGAAATGTTACCCAAGATGTTCCACAAAGCAGCGATGTTTCCCAGCCAAGAAAACCATCGAACATTAAGCCCGTTGATCAGTCCATGGAGCAAGAGTATTGCACCATAAATGCAGACAACCACGTACTTGGAAGCATAGTAGCCGCCTCCGTTACCCCCTCCAGTGCTTACAAGGATTGTCACTTGTAGCAACAGCGCGAGTGAGAAACAAACGCTCGCTGTTCCCGACCACTGCATTACAGTCAAATATGTTCAGAGACTTGCGCACCAATGAACGGGATCTTAGTACCAATCCAGCAATGTTGAACCTGGAATCCACCACTTCAGCGCTTCACTTAATCTTAGAAGAAACTTTCACTTACCATCCGGTCATCCATGCCATAAACGGTCCCCATTTGCGGCCTGCGAGCTTGTAACTCCAGAAGTAGAGGCCGCCCGATGTAGGATACGCTGAGCAAATCTCTGCCATGGACAGGGCAATACATATGGTGAAGAAGCACACTATAGGCCATCCATAAACGATGGACACCGGGCCTCCATATCGAAGGCCGGTGTTGTACGTCGGAGTGACTCCAGTAAGTATGGACACCACTGAGAAGCACATCGCGACATTTGCTAGAGGCCTGCAAAATCAGAAAAAGATTTTGACAATGACAGAACAGAAATTTGCACTTACGACATGGAGCGCTTGAGCTCCTGTTTGTATCCAAGCTCTTGAAGCCGCTGCTGGCCGGAGTCGATCTTCTCTTCGTCCATTGTCGCGAGAATTGATCTCGCTTCCATTTCCATCTTCAAGTCCTCGTGATGTGGTGAAGACGAGTGTCCCCCAAGGTGCTTTATAGATCGAAAAGACTTATAGTCAAGCACTGACTCGATCGATTACGAAATCTACGAAAGAAAGAGTCAAAGAGCGGCGTATGTCGTATTATCACCTGCCGTTCAGCTGCGACAGCCGTGAATATACTCAAAGCAACGGCCAAAATCAGTCCAAATTCGACAACGCTTAGCCTCTACAAAAAATCAAGTTTTTAGAGTCCTTCCGATCTACAGAAAACCAATCAATCAAAAGAAATTACCTACAGATCTGGATCTGGCGCTGCCGTCTCTACACCTGACTGAAGAAGCGAAGCAGATGTTGGGCAAATAAGTGATGGTCAACTTCTCACAGTAATAAGAAAAATATTCTCTCCCTTGCATAAAATACAGTGTTTATAGACTATTCATACGCACATTAATTCAGCGATATTCTTTCCAATTAACGTTAGAATTTCAAAAGCAAGCAACACTGTAAAAGATTACAAGCACGCGCACACTATTAGACACAAGAGGTGAACGAAAGAAACTTCAAACACTAGAAAAAAGCATCCACAGGCTCTACCTAAAAGTCATATATCTTCGCATTCAGATATCAAGCATATGGTAAACAAAACGATCTTAGTAGAAATACAACATTATTGACTCGGCGAGTACACAGCCAAAGAGCTTACCATCGATTTTTTTACCGACGAGGATCATCTCAGTGCACTTTGAGAATTCGCAGATTAAGAAATGAGATTATGTGCACGCATTTCGTAAAACGCTGTGTGCTGCAAAAAGAATTCACAGCGAGAAATTAGCTGACAGGCCTCTCCAGAGAGACAACGTATCTGCTCGATCTGGTTTCGTACAGAAACTGAATCCTTGTTCTGGAAAAACAAGATCTTGCTTAGAAATGCACGCGTGACCTATAATACTCGCGATTTGTCATCGTTGTCCGTAGGCTGCAAAATGAGAGAAATGTGAATCTTGACGCGAATGCTTGATCTACGCTTACCTCGCCGGCTACGTTTCCACAGATCCAATGTTTGGGACGGGTCCTTGGAACCAGTGCCTCCCACTTAAAAACCAGTAACCCAATGTGAACATCGACACGCCTCCCAGTGCGACTGGAGCATAATTGAGCGTCTCTATCGTGACAGGATACGCCACCGGCAGGCAAAATAATATGGTGCTCACCATCACCCAGCCAACAGCCAGCCAGCCAATGACGAGAGAAAATCTTCCGAGGTGGAGCGGCCCCGGAACGAAGTTATGCCTTGCGCCTGTAACGCGAAGCAGTATCGGCAGACCATATGCAATATCAAATGCAATTGTGGAGATAGAAAGCGTCGCTTGAAATGCAACTTCGCTTGCCAGGTACTGAAAGCAAACTGGAGCTTACTAAAGCAAAGTTGAAAGAACATACCGGTAAAGCTAGACAGAAGGCCACGACAATGCACAAGAAAACTGCGTTGCCAGGAACCTCCTTCCCGTTCAGCTTATGCCAGAACCGCGACAGAGGTAAGGCTCCATCTCTAGAGAACGCATATGTCATCCTGGGAAATAAGACGAGCGTTCGTTGAGACTATAGTAACACAAAAAGGATACCTTGAAGTTGTTGTAACACTGAGCAATCCACAGAAGTAGAGCCCTCCGCAAGGAATTATCAACAGGAGAAAACTCCATCTTGCATCGTGGAAATGGCTCTCAAAACCATTATAAAGCAGCTGCGCAATCGCGTATCCTTTGGTGTCATTGCCTGGGTCTAGTAAGTGTGGAACATCAATACTCGTGAACACCAGGGGTAAAAGGTAAATAGTTCCCAGCAACACGGAGCCTAGGACCGCACCAATGATGCCATATCCACCGGTTTTGTCGGCGGTCTTTGTCTCCTCGGACTGCAAGATGGTCATAAGTCAAGGTTGACATCTAAATGCAAAAATACAAAAGCGTATGTACCATGTGAGCCGCAGAGTCGTATGCCAGAAGAGTGTATTGGCTCATGAGCAATCCCAGTAAAAATGTGTATGGCTTGCTGTGAATCCCGGTGCTGCTGTCTTGGTTGAAGTTGCTGAACACTGATGATGCTTTTTGCCGAGGCAAAAGCGCCAGTAGGAAAGCTCCAATCATAACCACACCTGCAGTAGGACCTCAGAAACGCACACGCAAATGCTAACGAAATGTTACCCAAGATGTTCCATAAAGCAGCGATGTTTCCCAGCCAAGAAAACCATCGAACATTAAGCACGTTGATCAGTCCATGGAGCAAGAGTATTGCACCGTAAATGCAGACAACCCCGTACTTGGAAGCATAGTAGCCGCCTCCATTAGCCCCTCCAGTGCTTACAAGGATTGTCACTTGTAGCAACAGCGCAAGTGAGAAACAAACGCTCGCTGTTCCCGACCACTGCATTACACACGAATGTGTTGAGAGACTTGAGCACCAATGAACGCGATCATAGTACCAATCCAGCAATGTTGAACCTGGAATTCACACCACTTCAGCGCTTCACATAATCTTAGAGCAAACTTTCCCTTACCATCCGGTCATCCATGCCATAAACGGTCCCCATTTGCAGCCTGCGAGCTTGTAACTCCAGAAGTAGAGGCCCCCTGATGTAGGATACGCTGAACAAATTTCTGCCATGGACAGGGCAATACATGTGGTAAAGAAGCACACTATAGGCCATCCATAAACGATGGACACTGGGCCTCCATATCGAAGGCCGGTGTTGTACGTCGGAGTGACTCCAGTAAGTATGGACACCACTGAGAAGCACATCGCAACATTTGCTAGAGGCCTGCAAAACCAGCAAAGGATTTTGACCATGACCAAATACAAATCTGCACTTACGACATGGATCGCTTTAGCTCCTGTTTGTATCCAAGCTCTTGAAGCCGCTGCTGGCCGGAATCGATCTTCTCTTCGTCCATTGTCGCGAGAATTGATCTCACTTCCATCTCCATCTTTTATGTCCTCGTGATGTGGCGAAGATGAGTGTCCCGCTAGGTGCTTTATATATCGAAAACACTTGCGGTGAAGCACTGATTCGACCGATTACGCAAACTACGAAAGAAAGAGTCAAAGAGCGGTGTATGTCGTATTATCACCTGCCGCAGCCGTGAATATACTAGAAGCAACGGCCAAGCAGCAGTCCAATTTCCAAACTGCCAAAGCTCAAAGCCTGCACAAAAAATCAAGTATTTAGAATTCTTCTCACTTGAGATGTACAGAAAACATCAAAAGAAATTATCTGTAGATCTGGATCTGGCGCTACCGTCTCTACACCTGAGTGAAGAAGCAGATGTTGCGCAAATAAGTGATGGTCAACTTCTTACAGTAATATTCTCACCGAACAAATAGCGCAGAATTATTGCAAGAATGTGAATTCAAACAACGTTAAGATTTCAAAGAAAGTTAAAAGCTTGCAAGCACGCGCGTTAAAGCATAAACTATCAGAGACAAAAGGTGAACGAAGAAACTTCAAACACTAGGAAAAAAGGAAAGCATCAATCCATTTATAAGTCAAATATTTCACATCCAGATATGAAGCATATGGTAAAGAAAGCGTTCTTATTAGAAAACTCTATACACAGCGAAAGGATGCAGTAGCTTACCGACGAGGATCATATTTCTACGCACTCATAGTTTGGTACTGGTCCTCGGAACCAATGTCTTCCACTCAAAACCCAGTACGCCAAGGGGATTATTGCGAAACCTCCAAGTATAACTGGAGCATAATTCAGCGTCTCTGTTGTAACAGGATATGCCACCGGTAAGCAAAATAACACGGTAATCGTCATGATCCAGCAAACAGCTAGCCATCCAATAACGATAGAAAACTTCCCGAGATGGAGTGGCCCAGGAACAAAACTGTGCCTTGCAACTGTTACACGTAGTAGTATTGGAATCATATAAGCAACACTGATGGAAATCGTTGCAATAGACAGCGTTGCCTGGAACGCAACTGCGCTTGCCAGATACTGGAAGCAAGCCAAAGTGTTAGACGAAGAAAAGAAATGCAAACGATCATACCGGTAAACCCAACACAAATGCAATCACAATGCCTACAAGGACTGCATTGACTGGCACCTCTCTTTTGTTCAATCGATGCAAGAACCGTGAGAGAGGTAAAGCTCCGTCTCTAGAAAACGCATAACACATTCTGGAAGGAGAGAACACTTAATCACGGCATAGATAAAAATGCCTACCTCGATCCCGCAGTAACGATGAACATTCCACAAAAAAAGATAAGAACACAGGGTATCATCAGTAGAAAAGCGCTCCATCTTCCGTCGTCATAGTGGCTCTTGAATCCATCATAAAAAAGTTGCGCTATTGCATAGCCCTTCGTGTCATTATCCGGATTCAGTAAGTGTGGAGTGTCACCGCTTGTAAACACCAGAGAAACAAGGTATATAGTTCCCATTACGACGGATCCTACAACAGCTCCAACTATCCCATAACCACTAGTCTTATCTCCTGCTCCTGTCTCCTCAGACTGTAGCATTTCCAGAAAAAATCAAATGATTCCTAATAAAAAACGAACACATACCATGTGAGCAGCAGAATCGTATCCCAAAAGTGTGTACTGGCTCATTAGCAATCCCAGCAAAAATATGTATGGCTTACTGTGGATCCCAGCGCCATTTTCCTCATTAAAAGAGGTAAATACAGTTTGTGCACTTTGACGAGGCAATATCGCCAGAAGAAAAATTCCAATGACAAACACACCTGCAACACAACTCAAGCAGAGACTCAAAAAATGCAGAAGAGCTTACCCAATATGTTCAAGAAACCAACCACAGTACCGAGCCACGATAACCATCGAATGCCGAGCACGTTGATGAGTCCACAAAGTACCAGTATACCACCGTATAGGCAGACTACCACATACTTTGAGGCATAGTAACCACCTTCATTGCTTCCCCCTGTACTTACGAGAATTGTCACTTGTAGCAATAGTGCTAGGGAGAAATTAACGCTCGCTGTTCCCGACCACTACATACGCGATGAACGTCGTTAAGGAGTATCAGTGCACGATCATATTACCATTCCAGCGATGTTGAACCTGAAACATAACACGGAATAAGAGCCGATACAAAAAATTGAATTTGCTAACCATCCGGTCATCCAGGCCGTAAATGCTCCCCATCTTCGTCCTCCAAGCTTGTAGCTCCAGAAGTAGAGACCACCAGATGTAGGATAGGCGGAGCAAATTTCCGCCAGAGACAGAGCAATACACAGCGAAAAGAAGCATACGATCAGCCATCCGTAGACAATGGAAACAGGCCCTCCATATCTGAGACCAGTGTTGTACGTCGGGGTAATGCCACTAATTATAGAAATAATTGAGAAACACATGGCAACATTGCCTAGCGGCCTGCAAGAACACCAGGAATCTTAATCGCCAGAAATTCAATCCAAATGTGTACTTACGACATAGAACGCTTCAACTCCTGCTTATATCCAAGCTCTTGCAGTCGCCGCTGCCCCGAATCCATCTTCGCAGCGTCCATCTTCACAAAATTTTCTCCTCAACGTTTCACAATGAGGAAGCTGAGAGTGAATAAAAAATAAAACGTCAAGTCAAGCGCGACAAATCGCTGAATTCATCATTCCACAAATGTTGACTCACCTTCATTGGACAGCTAGGAAGCAAAGTCCAATCAAGCTTTTGAAAAATGTTGAGAAAGTTTCATACCATAACGATGTCACCAGTAATCTTTGCACGAACAGCGTCCGTCCTTAAAGTTGTGGAACCGATGAGTATCCCTCACCAAAATCTCGCGACCTCTGAGCTTGGAGATATACTTGGTGGCCGTGTGACAATCCGAGCACACTCTGAGGTTCTTGATAACTCGAAGAGGCGTTCCCGGAGGCGTACTCATGAGGCCAAACGCAATGGCCAATCGCTCGCTGTGATAAAAAAGCATGTCTTCTTTCCGCTCGTCTTCGACATCGTGCAGGATCATCTTAGTGTCAGGGATATATCCCGCGGCTCTCATCTCTGAGTTTAGAACGTCCAGCTCTGCGTATATAGGATGACGCCGTGGATGGGACCTATCTCCCTCCAAAAACTCATGCACCCTGTTGAGAATCTCGATTGATGAACGACCTGGTTCTTTTTTCACACCACGGCTACGCATCAATTTTCTCATTCTGTTGACACCGTCCCAGTCACCAGCTGCCGCATAAACGTTCGACAGAACCACGTAAGCTCCAGAATGGCTTGGATCGCGCTCAAGAACTTGCTCGGCTGCGGCTTTAGCTTGATCCGTCTTGTTGTGTGTCCGGCAGGCTCCAAGAAGTGTCATCCACAAGATGCCGTCTGGAAGACATCCCGAAAGCTTCAAGACGATATCTACTGCTTCCTGTATCCTCCCTGCCCTTCCCAAGAGGTCGACGACGCACCCATAGAGTTCTGGTGTTGGAGTAATGCTGAAATCTTGGAGCATAGCCACGAAATACTGATAACCATCTGTAACCGATCCGGAGTGACTTAATGCCGAGAGCACGCTCACGAAGCTCACTGCGTCTGCCTTCTCACCATCTAGCTGCATCTGGTTGAAAAGCTGCAGAGTCTCGTCGTAATACCCGTGTTGGGCATACGCCCCGAGCATAGAGTTCCAAACGAGTATGTCTCTCTTCGCCATCTTCTCGAAGACACTCCTTGCCTCCGCCATTTTCCCGCACTTGCCGTACATGTTGATCAGCGCCGTCTCCACGACCATCTCCATCCGAAACCCGTTCTCGATTATGTGACTGTGAATTTGCCTCCCCTTTTGCAGAGCCGCAAGGTGTGCGCAAGTATCCAGCACAGCGACAAGAGTAGCACTCGTAGGCCTGCGTCCTTCGAGCTGCATCTCCTGGAACAGCTGAAGAGCTTCCTTCCTAAAGCCATTCTGCGCGTAAGCAACACACATAACAGTCCAGGTAATGACATCCTTACTTCCCATGTCGACAAAAATCTTCCACGCTTGTCCGGGGGCCTCGCATCTCCCGTAGAGACTCATCAGAGCTGTAGCAACAACAACATCTCTATCATATCCAGCCTCTTTCACAAGCTCATGTATCACCTTCCCTTTCGCCAAGCTCGTCAAGCTGGTATACACGTTGAGCATCAACACAAACGTGATGTCGTTTGCCTTGATCCCATCCTGCTGCAAGCGCCCAAAAAGCCTCACGGCCTCGCCAAAGTTCTCGTTTTGCACGTAGAATGTGATGACTATGTTCCAAGTAACCACGTCCCTGTCCACCATATCCTCGAAAAGCCTCCGCGCGTCACCCAGGAGCCCAGCGTTGCCAAACATATTCATCGCGGAATTCATCACTCGGACGTCGGACTCCATCACTCGCGAGGAAACCAAGCTGTAGATAAACTTCCCCTCGCTCAAGTAGTGTGGATCTCCGTAAGCATTGAAGACGGTGTAGAGCGTGATCTTGTTCGGCACCACGCCGTCGAGCTGCATCCTCCGGTAGAGCCACCTCGCGAGAGCAAACTGATCGTGCTGGACACAAGCCGCGATCATGGCTGTCCATGAAACCACGTCCCTGTGCTCGAGCCTCTTGAAAGAATCCCAGGCGCCTCTAACGCTGCCACACTTGTTATACATGTTTATCAGCGCCGTCCCCACGAACACATCGCCCTCGAATCCCTGCTGGAGGATTTGCCCGTGGATCTCCATCCCATCCTTGAGCGATTCCGTGCTAGCGCAAGCGTTGAGGATCGCGACGTATGTCACCTTGGTCGGCATCACATCCTCCTCTTGCATCTGGTAGAACATCCCCAGCGCGCGATCGTAATCCCCTTGCTGGCAATAGATCCCGATCATCCTCGTCCACGCGAACACATCCTTGCGCTCCAAGATCTCGAAAACCTGCTGAGCCTCCGGCACGCTGCCGCATTGCGCATACATCTGGATCAAGTGGCCGCAGACGAGATTGTTCTGCTCGAAACCCCGATCGCATACGTGCCAGTGGACGCGCCGGCCGTGATCCACATTCTTGGCAGACGAGCAGCGCTGGAGCAGCGCCACGAAGAATGCGGTATCCGGCTTGAATCTCTTCCTCTCCCTGTCGCAGTCGCCGTCAAGAACACCGAGATCGTCCTTGATCTGAGAGAGAACCGCGAGGGGCGTCGGTTTCCTCGGCACGAGCTGGTCGCTGGCTGGAAATGCGCGTCAGGAGGAGGAGGATCCGATGGTATGGAATCGTCTTACCGGCGGCTTGGAGCTTCTGGATCTTGGATCGAGCCTGGCGCCTCCCAGGCAGCATTCTTCTACCCTAAACCTCTAATATGCGGAGTATATTCTTGCCCAATACAAGAACCCTAAAATTCAACCTTTGTAGATACTAGAGAATCTTGGATACCACGAACATCATACAAGTATCGGGATAGTCCACGATCATACTAGCATAACATCACTTTCTGGATCGAACAAATCGTACTCGTGCGGCAGGATCATCCTGGTGTCGCATCCTTGCCCTGAGCACCTTGAGATTGCTCTTGGCGTCGGTGCCAACTTCATTCAGCATTCCGTGGATGGTCGGCCCGATCACGTCGCAAACCTCGCGCGAAATGTTGAAATTGAAGGTTTTTTGGCACACGTCCTTGCGCACCTCGTCGCCATCGCCAGCCCGCTCTTACCTGTTGCGAATCACTTCTGCTACATAGCCAGTCAACGGGATCTTCCCACTAGAAAGATCAAGTTCCTGGATCTTCCGGCTCTCATCGCCGAGCACAACATCCGGAAGATTGAGACTTACTAAGCCATTTACCCGACTTGCGAATATGCGGCAGCATATCCTTGGTCTCTTTGAACCGTTATCACGAGTAAAAGCTTAACTTTCTCATCATTCCATTGTCGTCTAGTCCGGTCAGGATACCTGGCTTTCACCCAGGCGACCCGGGTTCAAATCCCGGCAATGGAAAGCATCCCAGTTTTATCTTTTTTTAGAGACCACAAGAACGCCCATTAGCCCCCCAGCGATTTCATAGTGGACGGCCTTCGAGAATCCTGCTTGCGCTGCAATTTTTTCTAGCTCCTGCCCTGAAAATCCCTTCCCAGATTTGCAAAGGTTTCTTTAGAACAAATGCAATACCTGTGTGGAAGTTCTCGATTGATTCCTTGAGGTACTCGTAGTCCTCGCGGAATCCAAACTGAGAGGCTACTGGAACGACAACATTGTCAAGCATCCAGCCCTGCACAGCGATACCATGACTGGTACTCTTAGAACAAACTGTAACAATCTTACTTGCAAGCTGCTTGTAACGGGATCGGTGCTTTTGTTGAAATCTAAGATGGATGCTAGAGCACCTGAACTTCAACGAACTCTCGATAGCCAACTCTCTTTTAGCAGCATTGTCATACCTGGCCTTAGAACACGTAAAATCTCTTCGAAAGCTCGAGGAACATCTCGAACGTTGCGAAGGCCGTATCCAACCGTGACCGCGTCGAATTGCCCTACGTTGAATGGCAAGTTTAGAGCATCGCCTAGGCACCACCTGCAAAAAGTCTACTCTTCCTGTTAAACATCAAACACTTCCCCATCCCCTTACTCAATGTTTCGTCGCCCATATGATTTCTTTTGTCGCTCCCTTGCCAAGGCTAGCTGTTCTTCAGCAAAATCGAGCCCAGTCACCTGTAAGGCCGAAAGATCATACCTTGCATCGGCTCGGACAAGAATTCCTACCTTGCCTCTGGGCCCGACTTTCTCCGCTAGAAGCATGGCCAAATCCCCACTGCCGCAGCATATATCAAGCACCGAGTCTCCAGCTTTGGCACTAGATAGATAATGAATGAATGTTAGGAATTCCCGGGGGATGAGAACTCTCGGGAGTTTTTACCCGCTCCATCCGACAGCCATCCTCTTCCAAATCCTGTGCTGCCCAAGGCTCAGCACATCATTCAGCTGGAAAAAGAAAATCCTTAAGAACTTTACTTGGAGGAGAGAGGAGAGCCACCTACATTGTCATACATTGGAGCAATGCGATTGAACAGACGTTGCCGGTGCGCCGCTTGCTCGTCATCAACGGCCGACACTGGAAATCCTCGCGCGGAAAGATTACCAATTCTGGAACCCAACGCCGGCCCCTGGAGCGCCGCCATCGACGTCGGCAGCTGCAGCGCCATCGCAGGCTACAAAGCCCTAAAATCTATCTAAAACAAAGTTATTATGTGAAAAGAAAATGCGATCTCACTTGAGAACACACCTCAGAACACTTTTATTATTTGACAATTAAATTAACACTTCATTGCTCTATGACAATCTTATGATACAAATTCCAGGAAAAGTATGAACTTCTACAAGAGAAAAGGTGGAAACAGTGATCTAGGTAGTTAGATGACATGTTAAGTGGCAAGTTAAGGAATCTTTGGGATTGAGCCAATCTTGGGAGCTTGGATTGGTTCACAAAGATCACTAGTGAAGGAAGGAAGCAAAAGTTTATCATAACAATCCAAAATTCTGGGAGATGATAGGCATTATAAACATTGTGGGCTTTAGAGGATAAAAGAAGGTATCACCCAACAACTTGGTCTTAGGAATAACCTCCTATCCTCTTTAAAAGAAGGAACACAAATTTAAATGTGTTAAAAAATGTTCTTAGAGAGAATTCCAAATTTGACCTTGGTTCCCATGTTGAATATTCTTTTAGAATACTTTTACACACTAAACTACCATTTACTACCTGAAAACCTGGAAGCTAGTAGCACGTACTTCGTCAGCTTTGGCCATCATTTACTTCTTTTTGCTATCGAAGGTAATGATAATTAATAGAGCACAAAGGGTTTCGACAAATCATGGAATCATCAAGACCGCTGGTCCTCGAGCCTTTCGGAGTGTTGCACCCAATCCTTCAAAAGCTGCCAGAATTTCTAGTGCGAAGGCTGATCCGCCGCGGTGTGGCAACGCAGCTGCGCTACTTGTATGGATTGTCCGCTGAAGAGCAGCTCCAGGGCCTTGTTAATTTCGTCCAGAGTAAGTTCTCCCTCTCATTCTAGTCGAATCAATCGATTTGCTTTGATCTTGTTTTGTAGATGCCAAGCAAATGCCCGTCATGGAAGCAGGGGGCTCTTTCCGGGACGAGATTTACGATGTTGACTTCTTCAAACTCCTGCTTGGAAAGCATCTCAAGTACAGGTAGGAAGAACCCAAGATCTGATCATACATCTCATGACAATTAGAATGCTCAAATCTGAATGCTCAGCTGCTTGCTTTACGAGGATCCTTCGTTCACGGACGAGCAAGCTGAGGAAGCCATGTTTAAGCTGTGTTGCGACAGAGCACGCATCCAGGACGGGCAGCGTATCTTGGATCTTGGAGGCGGCTATGGCGGACTGGTTATGTATATCGCGCAGAAGTTTCCTTCATGCCAGATTACTTCCATAGCCGATTCAAGAGTCCAAACGGAGCACATCCGAGAGGAATGCAGGTAACAAGCACTCTCTCATTTCTTTTCTGGTGCCAAGATCTTCCATGCTTAATTGTAGAAAAAGAGGCCTGGTAAACGTTGAGGCGATTGATTGCGACATAACAAGCACCAAAATCACACAGACTTTTGACAGGATCTTCTGCATCGGCGTTTTCGAGGTGACAATAGAATATTGAATTCAAATCTTCCATCATTGATGTTCTAACTAAGCATTGTTGAAAATTTGAGCAGCACATGATAAACTATCAAAAGTTTATGAAGATAGTGTCTGATCTTACGAGCGAAGGAGGTCTCCTCTTCGTGGAGCATGTCTGTCACAAGCTATTCGCATACCGTACGGTAAATGCTCGCAATATCCTTTCGTTTCTTTGCTAGTAACTACGTAAATCTCTCCTCCTTGTAATTTATCTCTAGACAACGGGCAACAGGATGCTGGCAGACGCATTGCCACTGTATTTCCAGGACGATTTTGTGATACTGGATCATTGGCGAGTAAATGGAACCCATCAAGGACGATCTTGGTAACCATATATTGATTCTATATAACTTCACGCTCTTGGAAACCTTGCAGTGAAGCCTGGATGAGAAATCTGGATGCCAAATTCGACCAAGTTAGCGCCTTGTTTGCAAAGGCTTATGGGGAGGACAATGCAAGCAAGAGGCTGGCAGGCTTTAGATCAAACCTCCTCCTGGGCGCGGAAATGTTCAGCTACAACAATGGACAGGAATGGTTTGTTTCGCACAAGCTCTTCCAAAAGAGAGCCTAATTTCTACGCACTTAGACATGGTTTGCAAACAATATAATTCCTATCAAGATTTTAGTGCCGAGACTCACACATGAAACCCAAGGTTGCTAACCACGGCCAAGCCAATGGGCGGACAACGCGTGGACTACATATTCCTCTCTTTACGTTCTTATTGGATGGCCCATATCTCTCTGTTGTTCCTAGGCGAGGAGGAGGAGGGTATGGCGTAACGAGGTTTGCTTCCGCCATTTACTACTGGCAGCTCCGGCGGCGCTCTCGATCGAAGTCTAAGAAAAAGGTATGCTCGATCTAGAATGGAATTCTAAAAAATCTAGAGAGTTTTGATCTAAAGCGCATTCAAGATTGATCGATCTTTGTGCACAGCAAAATGCCGAAAGGAAGGGTCTCCACCAGCGTGAATTCCCCGACCGTGGACATCGTAATTGACATGGGGAACCCATTCCTAAACAGGACTGTGGATGGATTCTTCAAGATTGGAGCTGTAAGCTTTCTAGATTGTGTGGTTGGCTTGTCCAATTTCTTCCCTTGATTTTCTTTTGCAGGTCAGTGCAGGACATGCAGCTGGCCAGGAAGCTTACAAAGTTCTCAAGAAACGTAAGTACCCCTCCAGGTGTTATTCTATTTGGTGGTATTTTTTTCTTCTCATTTTCTCTAGAGACTGTCACCAAGCATGATCTCGAGTATACGGTACGTCACATGAAAATAAATTCGCGAGTGAAAATTTACTGTGTTACTGCAGCTCAAGCGAATGGGAAAAGACGGGTTACACTGGGGTAACTTTTAAAGTTCATGACTCAATCGAAGCTATCCTTCTTTTTTTTTTTCTTTTTTTTTGTTTGTTTTTTCTGGTTTTCTCTCGGGAACGGTTTTTAGGAGCCATCGCGGGACTCTATACGGGAATGGAGTATGGAATTGAGCGAGTTCGTGGGAAGCACGACTGGGTAAGTTCCATTCGTTTTTCTAGAGCGTCACTGATAGATCGCTGACTGATCACCGACAGAAGAACGCAATGCTTGGGGGTGCCGTGACTGGAGCGCTCGTGAGCTTTGGGGAGCATCGCTACAGCCGTGACAAGATGGTCCAGAACGCCATCGCTGGGGCCGCCATCGCCACGGCCTCGGAATTCCTGCGTCATCTTACGTGAGCGAAGCTTTCGCGACCCGATTCAAGTACGCTAACATCACGGCCATGACACCAACATGTCTAGAGCAGCGCCTATTAGAATCTGGTCAGAAAAGTTGGGAAAGAACTTTCGTGAACTTGGAAGGACTTCTCACCAAATAAGAACTTATCTTTTTTTCTTTCTTTCTTTTTTCTCTTGCTTTGAGATCTCTTAGGCACTCGTGACTCGATGGATGTGGAAATGCTTGTGCCCGCGCTCAATCTAGAGGGACCACCTTTGGTTTCTTAATCTTTCTAATTTTCTTCGTTGCTCTCAGAGCTTGCCTAGATTGGCCATGAAGATTTTCTGGTGAAGTCTCTGACATAGCCAGAGATTAGATAGCTAGGCAGAGTTCTGATCTCACGTCGCTTTCTCGCTAAATATCGTCACATTGTTGAAAAACCATGGCGTTTTCCACAATCGCGGAGGTATAGCTCAGTGGTAGAGCAATTGACTGCAGATCAATGGGTCTCTGGTTCGAATCCGGATATCTCCTCTCATTTCCTAACTTTTTTAATCTAACAAGGACGAGCTCTACTTTATTTCTTTTCTCAATGCATGTTGCGCGCATTGAATTCGCCGGCTCTCCATCGATCTCAATCTTGTCCGGTCAAGAGCGAGAGAGCGGAAAATGGAGGAAGTTTCAGGAATGGATGGACGGATCATCCTTTCTTCATGAATTCATCGTAGGCTCCACTGGCTCAAACTCTTTGATCGATGGATCCAAGAGATTGCGCCATTTAAACCAAGAGTGTAACAGTGAAAGGAGTTGTTTTGTCCCCGATTGACCGCGACCAGCCACCCGACTTGACAATGTCTTGGAGTGTTTGTTCCTCCGGCTCGAGAAAACAAATGGCGAAAGTTCTACAATACGATTTCCGGCATTGACAATCGGTGAAGTACGGATGCTCGTTCTTTCGTTCCAGTTTCGTCCCAGTTTCAGATCGGTTTTTTCATCTAGAAAAAAAAAAAAAAAAAAAACTTTTGGTTGACCCCCTGATGTGTACACGCCAAGGCATTTTTGCGTGTGCGGTAGCAACGACAAGGTACAAACGGCAGAGAAACTGTGGGCCTGGAGAGAAAATTAAATGGATTAAAACAAACTTGGAAAGATCCTCCTCCGCGATAAGCTCGACAAGTGTGTAGACTTACGACCCAATTCCGTCCCCGGATCGAATTTCCAAGAGGTTGGAAGAAGCCGCCAATTTGGCGTTCTCCGTTTTTAAATTTGAAAACAGGATATTCCACGGCATTTAGGGCTCGCAGGGACAGCTGGGACCGCGGTTTTTTCCTTGGAGTAGAGCGCTGGTGGCCCAATACTGTCGCTAAAAGCCCCACTTTTGCACGTCCTCACAGAGGAAAGTGAAAAGGAGAGAACCACGTACAGTAAACACACTCTCCAGCACCAAAGATCGACATGTCGAGGCTCGGAAGCCCCGCCATGCCACCTTTTGAGCCCTCCGAGCAATCAAACCGGGAAAAAAACACAAGCGAGACGAGAGCCCCAATAATCTGGACGAGATCGATTGAGCGCCCCATTGTCGGGAAAAGAGGCAGAAGGTTTCAAACCGATACGTAGGATCAATGCACGTAGACGTAGACAATGTACATACGGTTTTACCACTTTTGATCTTTTGTTGGAAAGAATGGGACCTTCTACTGACTAGTAGAGTGTGGGATCACACACACCACCCACCGAATTGCCGTGTCCAAGGATCCCACCAAGATCCCAAGTTGCCGCCGCTATACTGAGAGGGAAGGATCGAGCACCCTGGAACACACTGACACAAGAAGAACAGAGTACCAACTTGGTCATCTTCCTAGGTGCTCAAGGTGTCTAGGCATGCAAATGCCACAATTGGGCATTCTAGTACGTATGTCATGAATAGTAGGCAAAACTTAACTAATGTTGTTTTTTTCCTTGTTGCTTTGTGGGATTTGTGCGTTGGTTTAGAAGTAAAATGATTTGGCAATGGTGGTGGAGGATCGAGAAGTTGTCGGGCTCGCGCGCTCAAGCGTTGGGCTGATTGCCAAAAACAAAAGGTGGTGGATCGCGGTGAAGTGTGGCCTCGACATCCACATCCGACACAACGTTTCAAGCACCAACATGGACCATCTCACTATATATCCTTGCGACCGTTTGGGACAAGTTCCATCAGAACAAAAGAATGAGAGGAATTTTTACAGTTATACACTTTTGCATTTCTGCTATCTTTCTCATGGTTATAATTTTCATCTTTTCGCTCCTCACTGTTGCTTAAAAGGCCACACACAACACGGGGACCCCTAATTGTGTTTGGAGTTGTCTTGTGACTGATCGCTTAAACAACGCTATATAACATCGCAGCTAGCGGTTTTGTTCTCCCTAGGAATCCATCAACACTGTTCTAGAACGATAGGAGGGAGCGAAGAACTCGCAGATATTTCTATCATGTGTCGCCAGCAGAGATCAAGGCTTGCGGTTCTTCTTCTTGTGCTTCTTCTTGTGCTGCTGCCGCCACTCCCGGTGGAATCGTCCGCGCACCGGAGGCTCCTCCAAAAGGATTTGGAGTTTGATTTGCGACGCTTTCTCCAGTCGCTCATGGTGGAGAGCAAGAGGCATGGCGGGCTGCTCGTAGCGGAGCTCCATCGCGTGCCAAGCAGCCCGAATCCAATACAGAACGAGTGAGTATCCTCTCTCTCTCTCTCTTTTTTTCCTCCCTGAGCATTTATGTCTCGCAAATTCTTCCGCGCGAGAGAAAACAGAGCACCATCACATTTATTGATTCCTTCTCTTGCAGATTCACGGACGAAGTCCACCATTGAGAATTCGGCAATTCTCCGCATCAAATTGGCCCGCTCGCTCGCTCGATCCAATCCAAGAGATCGATTTCGGTAGTCGCCAAATCGTGAACGCAGCGAGTAATTCCGAGGCTTCTAGTTACATATACTCTCTCGCCCCTCGTGACACTCCGCGAGCGCAAGCTTACAAACATCCCAATCAATCGATCAAGAGCACGAGAAACTTGGTCAGGAACAGCGGAGAGTCCTTCAAAGTTACAAGGAATAGTTTAGAGAAATCGCTTGTCTTTTCTTGTGTGTTTTTGTGGATTCCATCGCTCTGAATGAGGAGAAACCCAAGCCCATCTATCATCTAATTCGCAAGTTTTCTCGCTCGATCATATCCCTTTTTCCAAAGTCACCAACTAGCAACGCAACTTGCCTTACACATTTATACTATTATTTCCCACAGACCTTCTCTCACTTGATCGATCATTCACAAAAGTTTGATGAGTTTCTTCCTCCTCTCTCTCTCGCCATTTAGTTAGAATCTCCTGGCGGATCCAAATTCATGCATGCGCAACAAGAACATTTAAAATCGGGAGCGTGGTAGAGGAGTACGTATACCCAGTGTCACAACGAGGTATAGATATAGGTATGCCAAGACATTGAATTTTAGAGTGTGGTTGGGCAACCATAGCCTGGAAAAGATGAAACAGGCCAAGACCGTGCATCTATCTCTGTGAAGCTAGATTGCCATCTATTCGATCCAGAACTCCTTTTCTTTTACGAGCTTGTTTCTTCCTCCTCTTTTTTGTTCTTGGGCATTTCAGATCCAGTGAAGCCTAGCGAGAATTTAAGGCCGTGTGTTGTTCCGGTCAGTGTACCAACATTCTTGCAGTGCGATCGAGATTTCATGATGGAAACTGTGCAAACACAAGTTAAAGATCGATTCTGGAAACTTTAGATAGCTAAGCGTTTAGCTTTTGAGTTAGAGCTTTAAGATCATGCCAAGCTGATGTATATAGAATTGACCAGCTGATTGACAAGGAAAAGAATCGCATGTATGGCCCGTGAACCCGGCCCATTCTTTGGATTTGTTTTGCAAGATTGTCAAAGCAAGCGAGCCACGCGGCCACATCTAGGCATCACGACACGGAGCTGGAGCCAAGCGTTGAATCGAAAAGGGAATATTGGAGCTTGGATGGAGCAAGCAAAGCGAGGGCGCAAAATAGTCAGTCGGGTCACCTAACGGGCAAAGAATACCGTACAAAATACTTGTTTTCTCGCAGAGCCTTGCATGATTTGGAGAGAACTTTAGCGCTGTAAGTGGACAAGCAAGGAAAGTCGTTAGCTTTAGCGCTTGCTGCACGCCACCTTCGATCGGTGAGCTCTTTTGGCTTCCCGCGCTCTTTAAAAATTTAAATGTCAAAGTACACATCGGTCATAGCCACGAGGTTTTTTAGGGTTCTTGATTGCTGGCGGGTATGAATGGCAACTGGTGAGTTCCTGGCATTGCTTTTTTCTAATGGCAACTAGTTCCTGGCATGTTTTTTCACTTCCTAGCATAGTTTATGACCTGGGCTCTGGAGTGTGAAGCTTCTTTTCTCTTTTTTATTTTCGGCAGGCATCTGATTGTTTTGTCGATGCACGGAACAATGGGACAAAATGGTGCCTCCGGATCATCACAGCCTGATCAACCGCGAAAAATAATTCACGTCCACAGCAACACACTGCGGCATACTAGTCTCCTCAAGCTCATAAATTTGCTGCGCCGCGGCTGACACTGGTGAGTGATTCCGGGGGATTGTTTGAATGATTGGAAATGGCCACGGCCCCACAAACCTGTGCCCAAATCACTCGCTTGGTTCCTTTGCGTCCCTTGAAAAAAAAATTTCCCTCATGCTTGCAAGACCATCTTATTTTTCTAACTTGTTTTTTTGCTTTGTTTTTCTTTTGTTTTTGCTCCATCTTTGCTTTTAACTTGTTTTTGCTTTGCAGGCACAGTCACACCACTGACAAGTTCCATTCAACGTTTTTCCAAATCTCTCTCGGAACGGAGATGTTGCCTCTGCGAGCAAATGTGATGAAGGCTTTCGTGCTCAGTGCGTACTGGCGAGTGTTGCTGCCATGGCGACGTAGAGCTTGGCCTGTAAGTCCTCTCTCTTTCCTAGTTTCCTGCGTTGCTGCTGACTGGTCTTGGTCTCTCGGTCGTGCTCCAGCAGTAGTTTTCGCTTTGTCTTTTCTAAAAAACTCTGGGCTTCGAAAGTGTTGGTAGCTCCTGTTTCGATTTATTGCCATGGCCAGCTAGCTCCAACTTGACAGTAGAATTTTTTCATCTGAGCGTATGAAAGCTTTGCGTTCCTTGCAGTGCCCGTTAATGGAAAGGTAATTGGTGAAGAGCAGAGCTGCGCGACGTGTCTAAGTTGTTTTAGCCTTCCATGTTTCGAGTTCTTGCTGTTTTTGTCACAAAATTCAAGCTCGCAGGCAGGCAGTCTGGCTGGATTTAAGAGAATGATGGCGGTATGAGTCAAGTGGCAACACAGGTACCCTGGCAAAGCTCTCACCGGTGTTGGGACTCTGATATGAAACGAGTGTGCGTTTGTGCTGTGTCAGGTTTGGAATATACATTATGTGTTCCTGGATGGGCCGAGAGTACATTCTCCCCATGCAAATCCCCAGAGTTCTTGTCAAGACACTGGCTTCGTGTTATTGCTCGCTACGTGACCAAACACACGTATTTTGGGGCGCTTGTTACCACAGGGAGGTGATTGATGTACAAGGACGGGTATGTTCTTTTCTATCTATTTTCTCGTTTTTTTCTTTCTTCTTTTTCTTTTTCTTTTGCCCTTTCGTTTTGGTTTTTCTTTCTCTTTTCTCTCTCTTTTCTCTCCAAGTGCATGTACTAACAGAGGCGTCCATGGAATTTTGCAGGGACGTTCTTTCTCCATGAGTCAGGCTTTTGTTTAAATGGGAGGAAGGCGACTGAGGGGCCTTGGAAAAAGGTAATCTGTCGAGGCACAGCTTAAATACAAGGTACGTATGCGTTGCTGGATATGGTGCGCCAGAGAGATCTTTTGGCTCACAGGATTCGTTCGTTCGGGCGGATCCTGACCTTTTTTCCAGTCGCAGTGAAAGAAAAAGCAAAACTCTATACGCTCTCATAGGCCGAAAGTTTTCCTTTCTCGAAACTAGCACGTTTTTTTTCTCCTGATGGTTCTTGCAGGTAGATATACTAGTACCAATGCCAATGTAGAAGATTTCATCAGGTACTCGGCACCACTTGAATTGCCGTGCTGAAGCAACGAGAGACTATCCGTTCGTGGTAACATGGTAAGTACCTCCAATGCATCTGAGCATTGATTGTCTTCCTTGTTTTCTAACTCTAGAGCTCGTTTTTCTTCTAACAGGTGCTGTTTTCCTGTGCTCGTGGAACCAAGTCCAGATTCAAGCAAATGCAAATGCGCACCGGCGAGACATAACATTAAACAAGGAGGAGCGTTTCGTTGCGCGGCCTTGGACAGTTTTTTAACTCACACGACACAGGCAAGCCAGCCACAGTTGTGTGAATTGATCCCATCGCAGACATTCCTCCTCCGACGTTGCGAACGTGGTGGTAAGTAACTCCAAAGTCTCCAAGTATTTCTTCTTTTGTTCTTCTTCCACATTTCATTAATTCCGTGTCATGCGCAGCTGCTAAGGAATCTGAGAGAGGGGGGTATTTATATTGTTTCTTCTCCGGGTCTCGGGAATCAAGCTAAAGGTAAAGAACAGTCCGGCTCTTCCAGATCTCCAGAGACTCCGCTCAGTCAAATTTATGATTTGGAGAGCGAGCAAAGATGATTTTCTCGATTGTGGAAGGTGATCCAGCTAGCCAGCCAGCTAAACGAGACGAGACGAGACGAGACGCGACGAGGATATCAGGCAAGTTTTACCAGCGATGATACGAGAAGATGATCGTTGAGCTGAGGAACGCCAGGCACAATACTATTTGGCTTGGCTTCCAAGGATTGGTTTCACATGAATTTATTCCCAGGCGCCATTAAATGCTCTTGAATGCATGTGCCAACAATGAATGAGGCAAGAGGGTGAGGTCTATCAAATCGGACATAAATGTTTGATGGTTCGTTCGTTCGCTCGCTTACGAATGGATAGAAAGTAAAAAAAAAATCAAGGGAAAAACTGATTTTGTATGTAAAAACGGATCATTTTCGCGATCAAGGTTTCCGAGGCCATGATCATCAAGTGGTGCTTCAAACATAGGAACGTGATGAAAGTGATCTCTGCTGCTGCGAAGGTCGAAAATGTCTGAGGAAGAACATGTCAAACGTCTATAATTTTGCTTGCTCCAGCCATTCATGGCTCATGAGCATTGCAGTCTACATATAGTTGTTTAGAGCGGAGGCGATGGTTCCATGCACGACGACGAGCCACATTTCAACGCGATGGAGGCATGTTTCGTCGTCAAAGTTTCGCTCCGCGTTGAATGGACTCTTTCAAACTTAAAGATTATGGAAAGGGATTGGATTGGCACTATGCTTCTTGGTGGGCAAGACCTCACTAAACAACATATAATTCAGTGACTGAATGTTATTGTGGATGCAAAGATTCGAGCATCTGGAGAACACGTTTAATAGCGTTTCTCAAGTTCCCAGTGCGAGAACTTCAGTTCCAGATCTCTTCTTCCACTAGCTGGAAGTGTAAGATAAAGATTCCTCGGGAATTTTAAACCAGCCATTAGCAGCACCTATCTGGAATCTCACTTAAGCTGACACTCGTCAATCTCTCCTTGGAAAGGAAGATCAAACGCGGAGAATACAGTTGTATTTTACTGAAGAAATAAGAATATGAAACGCTCGAATTGAATCTTAAGAACAAACAGGCATCTTCGCAGCCTTTAATGCGCGGGTGTTGAAATAGCATGACACAAAGGAAGAGAAAAAAAAAAAGAAAAAAAAAAAAAGAGAACCAAGGGGAAGAACACAACTACGTAACAGTGTTCACATCATATGATATCTTTGTAAGTGTGTAGTATAAGACATGTGCTTGTGCGTGAAAGTCTTTTTTTTCCCAAGGTGGGTTCTTGAGAGCGAGAGTTTGGAGTTTCATTTCGAGTATGATCGGCGTGCGAGGAGCTGGGATCCTCCAAAAAAGCAATTTTTAACATGAATGATTGGATCCTGCTCGTCAAGGGGCGAGCAGAATGATTCCCGGCTTGCACCAAGGGCCATGAAAATCGTCCGGGACGAAGAGGATCGAGAGATCAGAGTGAGCGAGAGGAAGAGAGAGAGAGGGAGAGACCAAGGATAAGCTTAGTTTTTCGGGTTCCACTAACTGCTGCTGGGAATCTCAGGGGTCACACACTATGAAAGGATTCTCTTTTCAAGTATAAAGGGCACCGATTCGTCCATGCGTGCTCTCCCGCTCTCGCTCTCTCTCTCTCTCTCTCTCACACACACACACACATACACGCTCCCATCTTGATCTTGCTTGTGACAATTGGCGATCTTTCTAGCTTCCATAAGCCGCAAATCTGTGCAAGCGCTCGAGAGGGACTCCGTGAAGATTGAAGCTGGGAAGACAATGCCTGTCTAGAGAAGGAGGAAGAAGGATAAAGAAAGAAGAAAGAGCAGAGGAGCTTAGCGATATATAAAGTTTCTTTCCAGCGCGCATTCTTTCCGGGCCGATTGATTGATTGATCCTCGAATTTTGCTGACACCGCCGATCGAGAGAGGGCTTTTTGTCCGAGATTTCATGTCAATCCGTGTCCCATCGGCAAGCCGTGGACACGGGGAGGAGCATGACAGGCTTCTTCATCTGCTTCATCAGGTGGTGCATGGCTATGGCGGTCGTCTTTGCTCTCGCGGCAGATCTTTGCGAGCTCAAGGCCAGCGCGAGGAAGACAATGCACGATCGCCACCACCAGCACCACCATTCATCCACAGAAACGACGACCCTTCACGTCCCCGCTTCCTCCTCCTCTAGCTTCTCTCGTTCACAACACCAGCATCACCACCACCACCATCGCCACCACCAACAATCTCCGCGAATGGACCAACAAGACAAGCTTGGCACTAGCGATGATTCAAGAGTGTTTGGCTACGCCGCTCACAGCCCTCCATCGCAAGGGACGCTGCTGAGCGATCCATTGCCTTCTCCTCGAGCTCCACCATTCTATCCGGGATCATCCACCTCGGATGCTTCCTTCTACACCTCCGAGCACCTCGTTCCCAGCGGCCCGGATCCTCTCCACAACTAAAAATCCTCCAGGAAATCTTGAAGCTCTTCTGCTGCTCGATCGATACAGAAGCTAGGTACGAGCGAGCGAGGATCACAAACAACTTCGTTCCAGCCAGGGCCAAAAGATACGTATATATGATCTTAGAACTTCGAGGGAGTTTTTTCTTTTTTTGTGTCCTTCTTCCAAGGCTCTTCTAACAACGAGCAAGCACACCACCGAGCAGTGACCAGCACCAGCACCACTACTCACACAGAGATCGAAAAGCCCTCCTCGGCCTTTTTGTGGCTTTTTGGATTTTGATTGACTGGACTGATTGATTGGTTTGATTCAATCATCATCATCGCCAACAACAAAGGAAGAGCTTTAGTTCTTCATCAAAGTATTGGGGCTTTTCACAAAAAATTTCTCGAGTCCAGCAACAGGTTGATTGATCGTAGAAGTTTGTATCTGCCCAATACTTCGATGAAGAGGATAAAAATCTCTGCCTCATGGCTTACGAGCGCAAGTTCTTCGTTGGCTGTGTGGTTCCTCCAGCCAGTTCTTTCTTGACAACAGGGAGGAACCAAAAAAAATTTTGTTCTTGGGGAACTTCGATCATAACTTATGAATCAAACGAAACCATTCCAAGGTGTAAGTGCTGTGTGTCTCCACGACTTGTGTTTCTCCCTCCCTGGATCAATCAATGCTCTCACGGAGTCAAGGCAGACCAAAAACGAGAGAAGAAGTTCTCGCATAATTGTCAGCTCGATCGTGCATCCACCACGAAGAACTGTTGACTTTCGTAAGACAAGAACAGGAAAAGAAAAGAGCTCTTTGTTTTTTTTTTCTATG
The DNA here is from genome assembly GCF_000143415.4 of Selaginella moellendorffii. Taxonomy (NCBI): domain Eukaryota; kingdom Viridiplantae; phylum Streptophyta; class Lycopodiopsida; order Selaginellales; family Selaginellaceae; genus Selaginella; species Selaginella moellendorffii. Next base: position 2,341,402 of record NW_003314278.1, read on the forward strand.
TGTGTGTGTGTATGTGTGTGTTCTTCTTGGAACAAGCTTCTTCTCACTGTTGTAGATCTCCATCCATCCTCGCAAAGTCAACTTACATTTGGTGGCGCTGTCGCTAGAAAAAATGGCTTGCTGATGATGCAAGAACCAAAGAAAAATGTATAGAAGGGAGTAGGCCTAGGCCTAGCTATAGCCCTTGTGCTTTCTTTTGATATCTTTTTTTCTTTTCTCTTCTCTACTCTTTCCAAAACCCTAATCAGGGCGCCAGTCTCCCCAGATGAGATCACTGCGGCATCACGGCGGCGCCTCCGATTCCAGGCAGCCGAGCCACGGCGATCGATCCATGGAGTGGAACCCCGCATTCTTCCATAGCGCGCGCCGGGGTCGAGCAGAAATCCGGGAAATCCAAGAAGGTGAGGGTTAATCTAGCGCCTCTCCTCGCCGCGATCAAGGCATGTAGCGAAGCAAGGGATGTGGAGAAAGGGAGAAGGATTCACAGGGAGATTGGGGAGGAGATCAGGGATAATGTCTACGTGACGAGCAGCTTGGTCAGCATGTACGCGCGGTGTGGGAGCTTGGTGGAGGCGCGCAGAGTTTTCGATGGGATGGGGTATAGCCGCAGTGTGGTGGCCTGGACAGCACTGATCATGGGGCATGTAGAAAGCGGCCATGGCAGAGTGGCTCTCGAGCTTTTCGATCGTATGCAACTGGAAGGCTGCTCGCCAAACGCACGGACCTTCGTCGCCGCGATCAAGGCTTGCGCAAGGCTGGCAGAAGAAGAAGAAGTTGGCGATGGAAAGGCGAGATCTTTACGCAAAGGAGCTGCCATCCACTCGCTTTTATCAGCGTGTGGCCTCGACTCGGATGTTTTCCTCGCAAGTTGCCTGGTGGAGATGTACGCGAAGTGTGGGAGGATGACGAGCGCAAGGCTGGTTTTCGACGCCGCGCCATGCCGCGACGTTGTTCTCTGGACTTGTCTCATGCTGGGTTACGCTGACAATGCGGAGGAGGATCTAGCTCTGGATTGCCTTGGACGGATGGAAGCACAGGGCTGTCCACCAAATGCGTGGACGTTTGCTGTGGCATTGAAGGCCTGCATTGGGCTGGCGGGGAGAGAGCAAGGCACGCAAGTTGATGGGAAGATCTTTAAGGTGGGGTCTCTCCGGAAAGGAATGGACGTTCACTCCCGGGCCGCTGCCAGTGGATGTGACGAGGAAAAGTTCGTGGCAAGCAGCTTGGTGGCCATGTACGCAAAGTGTGGCAGCATGGTCGACGCCGGAAAGGTGTTTGACAGGATGAGGCAGCGTGACGTTGTCTCTTGGAACTCTCTCATAGGTGGATACGCGGAGAACGGGCAGGGGAAGCTGGCTTTGGAAGCTCTCGAGAGAATGGAGCTCGAGTGCTGCTCGCCGGACACCGGAACTTACGTCGCTGCGTTGAAGGCCAGCGGGAGTGTTGTTGCCGTGGAAGCTGGGAGGCGGATCCACGCTCAAGTTTGCAGGAGAGGTCTTGAGCGAGACCGAGCACTGGCGACTTCTCTGGTGGATTTTTACGGGAAGTGTGGGAGCATGCTCGAGGCTCACCAGGCGTTCGATTCACTCGCACCCAGGGATGCTGTAGCACTCACTGCTTTGCTCGCTGGATACAGTCGGGAAGGGGATGTGAGGAGCGTGCTGGAACTTTTCAGCGGGATGACCGCCGAAGGTCTCCGAGCCGATGGGATCACTCTCGTCTGCGTCCTGGCTCTGTGCAGCCATGCCGGCCTTGCGGATAAGGGGAAGGAGTTTTTCGAGGCCATGAGCTCCAAGTATGGCGTCACTCCGATGCTCGAGCACTATCACTGTATGGTGGACATTCTCGGCCGCTCCAATCAACTGGATGCCGCGATTTCCTTGGTGAAGTCGACGCCGGCGGACTCGAGCTCGTTGGCTTGGCTGACGGTCCTAGGAGCATGCACGAAGTGGCGAGACGAGTCCGGGGGAAGGGTCGCGTTTGGCTCGTTGAAGAACTTGGGTGAAATGGACGCGGCAGCTTGCGTGTTGATGGAAAGCATTTACAAGGCCTCGAGAAGATGAAACGAGCGTATCAAAGTGGAGTTTCGTTCTTCATTTTCGCTACCAGCTCGTCGATTTTCATGAACTGCCGCGACCAGCTCGAGTCGTACAAAAACTGGCGCTGATCGAAACGATTGTCGTCGGGAGAGTAGCTCTGCGATCCATCCAGCGATGTTAGAACTCAAGAAAGATCAAAGCAAGATTACCTCCGCGTGGTAACTTGGTGTTAGAGTCGTCATCTTGTGCCTGTTGATGGAATAGTAGCGGAAAAAATCCTTCACCTTGTTCGCAACTTGCTTATGGTGGAGTCCATTCCACTCTTGGCACAATCTCTGTACAAAGCGAGTGATGTGAGCAAGAAAGAAAAGTTAAAAACTCTACCTGGAACATTGCGACGGGCCCAAGCCTGTCGACTTTTCGCAGACGAGAAAAACTGTTGAGTTCATCGTAAGTCATCCCCATGTCCTCTTCGTCCGTCTAGCGATTCGAGACACAGCGTTAGAGAGAGAAGCTTATGAAAGTTTCTAGGCCAAGTACCTGTTTGTATCCATCGCTGCTCGGTTCCAGCTCCGCCGTTGGCGGAGCAGCTTCCACTTGAGCAAGAACAGGGAAGCCAAGTTTTTGTGCTCCCCAGCGAAGGAATGCTCGCAAGTCTCTTTTGCTAATACCACCTATGGGATTTATATCCGCGGAGCTGCAGTCATACTAAACGAGAAACCATAAGAGGAGAAAAGAAAGCATTGCAGCTCTACCTTGGTCATGTATCCTCGGATGCTTTCATCGGCATTAGAACTGCCGAGCACGAGAAGGAATCCTTTCTTTCTTCCGACCCATGGAAGCAACGAGGCTAGCATGTATGATATCACCATCCGGACTCTGGCTTGCAGATTTTGTAGTGCTAGATTCTCGACTGGAGTACCAGAGTCCACCTGAAGGCACGGAAGACAAGTGGTGTTGGCGACAGAAGAAAAGAACACGAAAAGAAAGGTTTTGAGACCTTGTACCGAGGAATTCTTCCAGTCAAGCCACAAAAGAGAGAGATGAGCGCGTTCACGACTATATCGATCTTCAAGTTCCAGTGGTTGGAGCCGATCTCTCTAGCTAGCTGCTGTGCCCTGCTTTGCGTATCTGTAGAGCTACACAAGGAATAGAATCGTCAAAGATACATGTCGCAAAACGGCTTACCTGTTTTGTGAAGCCATGTACACTGTGTAGAAGATCCTGCTAGCAAACTCTTGAGAATCGGCTGGTTCTTCACCGGGTTTATAGTTTCCTATCCTCCTCGCATCAGTCAAGACTCGTTTATCGTTTTCGTGAATAGCTGCAAAGACAAACGTTGCTTAGAATGTGGATGAGAATGGAGATTAACCTTTGATAACAAGCTGACACATGGAGCCAACTATTGCAGCCACTGCCGAGCTATCAGCACCACCAGAGAGTGGGAGCAAGTAACCTGAGGCTCCACTGCGACGCAAGTAATCCCAAAGCCAGCACGCTGGCCCCAGCGCTATTTCCTGTTCTGGTAGAAATCGAGTTGCCTGTTTTCTAAAACTCACGAGACTGGAACATATCATTGATGGTCAAACCTTACCTTCAATGGCCGACTAATTCGCAAAGATCGACTAGAGCTTAACTCGCAGAGAGATGCAGCTACGTTGACACAAGCCATAGAACGCCGCTCACTCGCCTGCTCGCGGAAGCTGCTTTTAGAAGCCCTGAAGTTGACGACCTGCAAGCAAGAAGCGATCACGCAAAGAAGCAAAAAAGAATAACACTCACCTCGTCTAGATCAAGGCACACTGTGCACACATCAACATCATGCAGCGAGAACTGGCGTCCTTGGAGGATCACTTCTCCGTTCATCACAACGCTGGCACATCCATCTGCAAAAAATAAATCCAGTGACGGTGCTTGCGAGCGTCCACTTACCATAGTAAAGCCGCCCGCCATCGCAGCCTTGCTGGTTTGCGTACAAGTAGACACCACCACATCTCTCGGTTACGTTTTTCATGAGCCGGAGCCTTGTACGCTGCTTTCGAAGCTGGTGGTGGCTGCCACTTCCATTGGAAATAATTTGCACGCCATGGAGTGCCAGGCCGCTGCTGGCTTGCTTAGGAGTGAAGAGCTCCTCGCAGCATTCGGACGCAAGATCCCTGGAGAGAGAGAGAGAAGCAAGCTTAGAAAACACTGCAATTTTTTTAATTTTTTTTCACGTACGTGTCCTGGAACGAGAGGTAGGCGTCTCCAAATGGCACTGTTCTTTGCGACTTGATGGCTTGCACACACTCCGGGAGATTCAAAGATGTCACCACCTTGTGCCGCTTCCACGACGAGAACCATCGCAGCTCGCGATAGTTTCCATCGTTGGCCATAAACTTCTTTGGACGAACGAGAAGAATCTCCCCATCGAGGCAAAACACCCGGCAATTGTAAAGCACACCTTCGTGTAGCACGGGAAGGCCGATATCACACACGATCCCATCCGTGAGGCCGGAAGAAAGGATCTCCGCCAGGCACTCCCATCTGCGCAAAGCGAGAGTCGATCGATCCCCAGCCCTAGAAATCGATCGAAGCACTTACGCGGTAATGCAGGTCTCTCGCTCCAGGAAGTGATCCTCGCAGCCATATCCAGTGAGCTCCAGCTCGGGGCCGACGCGGAAGGCGGCGCCGCTCTCCCTAGCGACGGCGATGGACTGCTTGATGTTGCTCAGGTTGTGATCGAAGCTCATCGCCCATTGATTCAAGCTAGACACTGCGAGATTGACGAGCCTCATTGCTCAAAAGCCCTAAAATTTAAACCCTAAAACCTTCCATCCCGCCAAGTAAGCTATAAAGTTGGAGAGAAAGGCATTTTTTCTTATGGTTTCTTCCACAACTGGAGTTTCACTCACTGGTGAGGTGAGGCGATTTGATCTGTGTAAGATTATATACTTTCGATTGCAAGATCAGAACTTGGAGATTTCGCCGGGTTTTCCATCAGCTCCAAACGTCCAGTACTCGAACGCGCCATCTACAAAGTTGTAGTAGCCTCCGTGGAGAGCGACTTTGCCGCTGGTTACTGCCTCTTTGACGAACGGGAAGCCGAGAAGGTTGGACAGGGAGACGTTCACGGACTCCTGCAAGGCGCGAGATTGAGGGACTGGTAAGAGGGAAAGAGATATCTTGAGGACACCTTCTCGCATTTCGTGCATTGGTGGTCGATCTGCCCCTCCGGCTCGGACTTGAGCGTTGATGCACGGGCAGGGCGACCGATCTCGATCCAGTCTTCGATGAAAGCACTGAGGAAACCGAGAACTTTGTAAGATCATGAGAAAGATGGCTGGAAAGTTACCTCCACTTGGCTGCGTTTTCTTTCCGAGTCATGAGGGCTTTGATGCCTCCACATCTGCTGTGTCCAATTACCAGTATGTTCTCGACCTGATACACAGAGAAAAGCAAAGTTTCTACAGACAAGAAGAAGAAAAGCTTATGACACACAAAGATCCCAGAGAAATGAAAGGTCAAGAAGAAGAAAAAGAGCTTGAAACACAGAAATCCCAGAGAAACCAAAGTTTCAACACTCCAGAAGCAGAAGAAGAGGGGAAACCCAAGAGCTCCGAAAAACGAAAACTTGAGGAATAGAAGCAACACTAAAAGCTTGAATCTTTCCAGAGAACAAAAAACTCTAGCAACATAAAAATTGAGAGGAGTGAGGGATTTACCTTGAGAGCCGTGACAGCGTACTCCAGAGCGGCACTTGTTCCAGGATAACCAGCCTGTTCACGAGACGATCATGCTCGAGAAAGGTCTCTTATGTTTTTGAGCTTGAAAAGTCGTTGGATTTTGTAGTACCTGTTCTGGAGGAGGCACCATGTTAGCAACGTTGCGAACAACGAAAGCCTCTCCCGGCTGGAACCCCAGAACGGTGGTGGGACAAACTCTCGAGTCAGAGCAAGCAATCACCATGAACTGTTCCAAAATCACGAGAAAGTTATAGCGAAGGAATTCGTTTCGAGGATTCGGAGACCTTGGGAGATTGTCCGTTGGCCAGCTCGTTGAAAAGCTCTGGATTCTGCCTGAAAATACCACAAAAACTCGCACCTTGAAGAGCAAAAGCAAAGAAAAAAGAGAATTTTTACGTGTATGTCTCCGCTTTAAACTTCTGGAAGCCTGTCTTGATCCTCTCTGCGGCTGCCACTTTCGTCTCTATAGCCTTGCGACGACGCAATCCAAAGATTTAAGCTCGAGAGGGAAGAATTCAAAGAGACCCACTTACAAAATGTGGCCGCTGCGAGCAGCAAATCTTCCTCCTAGCGGCGGCGGCATTGCAGGACTGTGGCAGCGATCTCGCCCCAAGAGCCTCGGAGGTGATTTGGTTCCTGGCCAGGAAATCGGAGGCGGGCAGAGCTTGGCAGCAGCGCAACGAAGACATGGCGGCGACGCGGCGATCTCTTCAAAGCCACCCGACTTTGATCCAGACTTATACCGCAGGCCAAGGCATCTGGGGAGTATATCCCAGCGAGCGGAGCACGAATTTTTCGAGCACAAAAAAACGAGCACCAAAGAAAAAAAACAAGTGGTGAAAGGTCGTCGACTTATCAACTGGATGTTTCACCTGAGCCACCATAGCCAAGCCGCTGTTATCCATTGCGTAAATCGTGATTTGCTTATCACAAACACGGTGGGATTTTCGCTTGATGCGTGAGAAAGATTGGGACAAAACCATGAAGATCGGGAAGAAAGAATTTTTTTCCTAGGAGAATGATCGTGGATGCTCATACAAAATCCATTCTTTTGGTCATATTTTCATGGAGAATGACTGTGGAAGAGCTCAAAGTTCTCATTGGGTCACACAAAACCAAGTTTTTGGCTGATGAAGAACAAGGATTTTCTGGGTGATGGATCGGGCAGAGATTCGTGGTGGAGATTTCCTTAAGACCACCACCGCATTTCTAAAGCTAAAGTTTCTCCCGGGATTTTAATCGAGGAAAGTGTGGAAGAGAAAGACTATAGGCAGGGACAATGACAATGCTGCTGGGGGGCGGCCCTAGTAGTATGTTCCTTGTCAAAAGGAATTTTTGTAAAGTAGTCCCGGGATTTAGGGTTTTGAGCAGCGGCAGGGTTCGGCTAGGCATGGAGGACGGCGCGCCAGAAGATCTGGAGCGCAAGAAGAAGAAGGAAGAGAAGGTATGCTTCCAGTTCTTCTCCTGGATTTGCTGCGGTGCGTGTTCTAAATCCGCGAGCGCTGGCGCTCGGCAGGCTAGGGAGAAGGAGCTCAAGAAGCTAAAAGCCGCGCAGAAGGCCGAGGCCAAGAAACTCGAAGCAAATGCCGCCAAGGTAGATTTTTCATGTCGATGTTTTAGATTTTGGTTCTCGTTTCTTTGAGCAGCAGGTGGAATCTAAGAAGGAGAAGAAAGGCAAGGAGTCTAACGACGATTTGCCCGATTCCAAAAATCCTTACACTCCTTCCGGCGAGAAGAAACGCCTGGCGCCTGTGATGGCGCAGGGTTATAATCCGGCACTCGTGGAGGCATCGTAAGTTTGAAACTTCTTCGTGCATTCTTGTCTCTCAAATTGTTCTAAAGTTTATTTTTTTAAGGTGGTATGAGTACTGGGAGAAACAAGGTTTCTTTGTTGCCGATGCCAGCAGCCAAAAGCCCAAGTTTGTAATGGTAATACTTGTGCTTCATTCCATAGTTTCTAAACTACATTGTGTGCCAGGTAATACCACCACCAAACGTCACGGGTGTTTTGCATATTGGACACGCTCTGATGTGCGCTGTGGAGGTAATTATCCTTTTGTTTCTCATTCTATATTGACTTCTTTTCTCAGGATACTCTCACGCGATGGCGAAGAATGAAAGGATATGAGACTCTTTGGGTACCAGGAGTAGACCATGCTGGGATATCCACACAGGTACAATGCAAGTCCCATTGTTTTTAGCTTGTTCCTGAGGATCTTTCACAGGTGGTTGTAGAGAAGAAAATAATGCGGGAAAAGGGTTTGACGAGGCATGACGTAGGCAGGGAGGATTTTGTGAAAGAGGTATTTTTTTCACCGCTTTCCTGGACTATGCTAAGTGTTACTGCAGGTGTGGTCGTGGAAAGAACAACATGGAACTAGCATTTTCTCCCAGTTGCGGAAAATGGGAGCTTCTGTCGATTGGTCTCGAGAGGTAAGATAGTTGCGGAAATATTGCTCTTAATGGAATGTGTGTTTTTTGCTAGTGCTTTACAATGGATGAGCCAAGATGCAAAGCTGTCGTAGAAGCATTCGTGCGGTTTCACAAGGATGGGCTTCTATACAGGTTTTTACTTTTTTCAAAGGTATGCCGCTATCTAATTTTGCGTTGCCTCAGAGATAATCGTCTCGTGAATTGGGATTGCGTTTTGAGAACAGCAATTTCAGACATAGAGGTAGTCTTCTTGTACTTGCTAAACTACACACTAAAGCAATGTTTTCAGGTGGATTATATTGATGTCGAAAAACGCACTCTCCGCAAAGTACCAGGATACAAGTCTACTGTCGAGTTTGGGGCCTTAACATCGTTCGCGTATCCTTTGGAAGACGGCAAAGGGGAGATCGTTGTGGCAACGACAAGACCAGAGACTATGCTAGGTGATTCGGCAGTGGCTGTCCATCCAGAGGATCCCAGATACTCGCATTTACACGGCAAGTTTGTTGTTCATCCTTTCAACGGGAGAAAGCTTCCAATCATTTGTGATGCGGTGCTGGTGGATATGAACTTTGGCACTGGAGCTGTGAAGGTAATTCTATGTGTTTCGTTTTCTTACACCCGGCTCTGTTTTTGTTTTGTTTTTACAGATCACCCCTGCACACGATCCGAATGACTTCCTTGTTGGAAAGAGGCACAACCTTCAGTTTATCAATATTCTCACTGACGATGGAAAGATTAACGGCAACGGAGGTCCAGATTTTCAGGGGATGATGCGTTTTGACGCTCGTGCTGCCGTGTTGAAGGCCTTGGAGGACAAAGTAAGGCAGAAACTTGCGGCAGAATGCTAAGGAATATCTAAATTCTTCTACGTGCAGGGTCTGTATAGGGGTGTGGCTGATAATTCCATGAGGCTTGGTATTTGCTCTAGGACCGGCGATGTCGTGGAGCCGATGATCAAGCCTCAATGGTATGTTAGTTGCAAGGACATAGCTGCGAAAGCCTGCAACGCGGTGCGAACGAAAGAGCTTGAGATCATCCCGAGTCAATTTGAAGACACCTGGTTTCGGTAAGTTGAGATTTATTCTCTCATTTTAGCTTACTTGCTCATTTGCAGGTGGCTCGAAAACATTCGAGACTGGTGTGTTTCGCGACAGCTTTGGTGGGGGCATCAGATCCCAGCCTGGTATTGTACGTTTGAAGGTGACGAGCTAAAAGAAATGGGGGCATACAATGATCACTGGATTGTGGCTAGAAGCGAGACCGAGGCCAGAGTAGCAGCCGAGGAGAAATTTTCAGGAAAGAAAATAATCTCTTTCGAGCAGGACCCGGACGTGCTCGACACGTGGTTCTCGTCCGGACTGTTTCCTTTCTCTGTGTTGGGATGGCCAGAAGCTACGAAAGATCTCCAAGCATTCTATCCGACGACATTGCTCGAAACGGGCCATGATATTCTCTTCTTCTGGGTTGCTCGCATGGTCATGATGGGAATTCAGCTCACGGGAGAAGTACCTTTCAAACAGGTAATTTTTGCGTGATTAAACTGGTTTTCATTCCCTCGTTTTCAGATTTTCTTGCATGCAATGGTCCGAGATGCTCATGGCCGTAAGATGTCCAAGTCCCTTGGCAACGTGATAGATCCACTGGATGTGATTCACGGTATAACATTGGACGGTCTCAAGGCAAAGTTGTCGCAAGGAAACCTGGATCCAGCCGAATACAAGACGGCTTTAGCCGGTTTGCAAAGCGACTTTCCTGAGGGAATTCCCGTTTGCGGAGCTGATGCTCTTCGTTTTGCTCTTGTGAACTACACTGCTCAGGTACGAGTTCAATTCTTCCCACAGGGGAAGTTTCTAAACTCCTTCCATTTGTGCGCAGTCCGAGAACATCAATTTGGACGTCCAGCGTGTGGCTGGCTACAGATACTGGTGCAACAAACTCTGGAATGCAATCCGATTTGCGATGCTGAACCTGGGTGACAACTTCATTCCCTCTGAAGAACTGAATATTTCCGAGCTGCCGTGGAGCTGCAAGTGGATTCTTTCTGCTTTGAACGGAACCGTAGCTGCCGTGGATGGACATATGGAGAAATACGACTTGTCCGCAGCGTCATCGGCAATTTACTCTTGGTGGCAGTACGACCTTTGCGACGTGTTTATCGAGCTAACGAAGCCAACACTATCGAAAGGAGACTCAGAGGATGCCAAGAAGCTGACAAGAGATACTCTGTGGGTATGCCTGGAGAATGGACTACGGCTATTACATCCCTTCATGCCGTTCGTCACTGAAGAGCTGTGGCAGAGACTGCCAAGAGCCCAGGAGGAGAACTCGTCGATCATGCTGGCTAGCTATCCAACGAGGAGGAAGGTACTCATTTGATCTTATCAAAGACGTCGTTGCTATAGAGTGTTTGCTCTTCCAGGACTTGGATAACGAAGCTGTCGACGCCGAAATGACTTTGATACTATCGACTGTGAAGGCTGTCCGAGCTCTTTGTGCGGCATGTCGCGTGCAACCAAAGCAAAAGTAAGATTTTTCATTTGCTATTTTGCTACTGAGTCGAAGGATTGTTGTCTCGTGTAGGCCGGGAGGTTTCATTGTCACAGGAGACGCAGAACTCTTCACAATGTTCACAGATCACTCGTCGGAGTTAGCAACACTGGCAAACCTTTCCAGCATGAATGTGAGTGGAAAGAGTTTCCTTGCGAAAGCTGGCCTCATCGTGATGCTTGCAGATATGCAACGATGTTGCGGAGCTACCAGCGGGCTGTGCGGTCACCATTGTGAACGACAAGGTATCGGCCTATGTCATGCTCCAAGGCATCGTGGATCTCAGCTCGGAGCTCAGCAAGCTTCTCAAGCAGAAAGACGAGGAGTCGAAGTAAGTTCTTCAGAGGTTTCAAGCTATCATCGTCTCTTATTTGTCGGTGTGAAATCCTCGCAGGAAGATCGAAGTTTTCCAGAAGAAGATCTCGTCCCAGGTCTACAAGGACAAAGCCTCGGAGGAAGTCCAAGAGGCCGATCGTGCGAGACTCGCGAAGATGGTCGGAGAACTGGAGCTGAGAGTGGAGAGCATCCAGTTGCTACAAAAGCTGGTTTGATCGGGAAAACAATCGCTCCAAGTTTTGGAAGTTGGATCCAAAAGTTTTGAAAAAAAGAAAAACGTTGCTTTCATGCGCTGGTCCTCCGCAAGAGCGTTCATGTTTCAAGCAGGAAAGCTAGTTTGATTGGAACATCGAGTTTCACTACAAAATGCCGCTAGAAAGAAAAGATTCGCACACTAAAAAAGATGTGTCATTGATGGCCCGGTAAGCGTGTGGATGGATCGAAAGAGCGTCAGCGCCCGAAAGATCATCCGGCAGCTGGCCAAGAATCCAGAGTTTGTAGCGAGCGGACTTCCATCGCCGCCGGCGGGATCTCCGCTGCCGCTCAGCGTCTCGCCGGCGGCGGACAGTCTAGGGGCATTCGCGTCCGCCGACGATGAGATCTCGTCACCAGGTAGCGTCAGTGTGCGTCTGTCGGAATTCATAGGAAGTAGGAGGAACCGAAGGGGGAGGAGGAATTCGCGGCCGATGAGCGATGAGAAGAACGAGGATCTTCGCGATTTTGGGGAAGTATTTGTCCAGGATTTAGAGGAGGATAGAATTGTGGTAGACAGCGGTGCGAGCAGCAGCGGCAATGCGCATGGGATTTTTGCTAGTGATGATACCGGGCGGCCCGAGCTCGAGGATTTGGAAACTATGATGCTGCGAAAACTTTTGGAGCAAGATAAGACGGAGGCGGCCAGTGCCATTGCTGATGACAAGATTTCTCAAAACAAGCAAGAACAAGACGACGAAGTAAGTTCTTTACTTTTCTTTTCTTTTCTCTTGCAGTTGGCTGATGTGAGGACGTAGATTTTGGCCTTGGAAGCTATCTATGAAGGAAGTTTCAAGCACCTGAGCAAGGAAAGCGATGGTGATCTTCGCTGCTTCATGGTAAAGTCTATCCTTTTGTTCTAGCTTGCTATATACTATCTCTTCGTGACAGATAGAGGTCACGCTGGAAGCCTTCGAGAGCATCGAGATTTCTATGGAACGTCCATTGCCTTCTTCTGGAGCAACTAATCGGCACAGCTTTACGCTACAGTACCTCCCACCGATTCATCTGGCCTTCCTTCTTCCGAGCACATATCCATCACACTCTCGTCCACCTTTTGTACTTCATGCTCAGTGGCTCTCTGCGGACAGGCTTATTCGCCTCAGCGATAAGCTGCTGGAGATTTGGGAGGATCAAAAGGGGGAGGTCGTGGTCTATCCCTGGACGGAGTTTCTCCACTCTCAAGCTTTGAGCGCCATTGGAGCCTTCGAGAAACTAGAGCTGGTTCAACAGCCGCTCAAGCTTCACGATCCAAGAGTTATCTCTGGATGCAACTCACTCGACGAGGATGCGCTCTCCCTTCTTCGCTACAACGAGGAGATGCAACTCAGTACGTTTCTCAGTTCCATCCATCTCTGCACCATTTGTTTCGAAGAATCCACTGGTGAGCATTCTTACGTTGAAGTTTTATTCTTCTTTGACGAAAAGGTCTCATTGCAGGAAGAGAATTTATAAAGCTTCCCTGCCAACATGCTTACTGCCGAAAATGCATGCAGCAGTACATGTCAGTTCACGTCACCGATGGCTCCATCAACAGCTTGAAGTGTCCGGATTGTAAGGGAGGCATTCCACCATCTGCGCTGAAAGAGCTTCTTTCCGAGGAGGATTTTGAACGATGGGAGAAGCTGTGCCTGCAGAAAACGCTGGACGCGATGAGCGACATTGTCTACTGTCCTCGCTGTGGTGCAGCATGCATTGAAGAGGGAGATCATGACGCACAATGCAGCCGATGTTTCTTCAGTTTCTGTAGCCTCTGCAGAGCGGCAAGGCACGTCGGTCAGGAATGCCTCACTCCAGAGGCTCGCTTGTTAATCCTTCGCGTAAGTTTGACAATCTCCCTCTCTCTCTGGTGCCACCATCACATTTGTGTTACTCTACTCTTGCAGGATCGAGGTTCCCTTTCAGAAGACCAGCGGAAGCGGGAAGAAAACCTGGTGAACGAGCTCAAAAATCTCGACTTTGTCAAGAAGGACGCCAAACCGTGTCCAACGTGCGGCATGGCCATCTCCAAGTCCGCGGGCTGCAACAAAATGACTTGCTCCAACTGTGGTCAGTACTTTTGCTTCAAATGCGGGAAGCGGATCGATGGCTATCTTCACTTCAGGTGAAACTTCTTCGGTGGAGTCGAGCTTTCGAGTGACGAACTCTTTCTGGTTTTTGCAGCAATTCGTGCACTCTTTTCGACGATGACGACAGAGGGGAGAATGCGCAGCTTTGGCAGCTGGTTCAGCAGCAGGAACAGCGTCAGCAGCAGCGGCAAGAAGCCATAAGGTTTGGAAAGCCTTGTCCTTCGTGTGGCCAGCCAAACGTGAAGGTATCTCTCGTTGGTTATTTTCCTTCTTTCGATGTCTCGAGGATTCTGGCAGGTTGGAAACAACAATCACATATTTTGTATGAGCTGCCAAAACCATTACTGTGGCCAATGCCACAAATTAGTGCGAAAATCTTCGGAACACTTCGGGCCCAACAAGTGTAAGCAGCACTCCGTCGAGCCCAGATGATTGAACGAACTCGCCAAAAACAAACATGAAGAGCTATGTTACAACCAAATGAGATTTGTCAAAAATCTTCTTGGCCGGAGGAAGCTTATACGACTAAAATCTTCACGCATGGGTCACGTCCTTCAAGCTTCGCTTTTTAGAGGGCGAAGTTCCGTACAAGGATCCAGAAGAATATACTACTAATGTTTCGATCCGATGTAAGTCCTCCGTACGATCGTCCCACAAGCAACATCCCAAGCAACGACAAAGGAAGCGTTCTACAAAAGAAGCGGGCAAGGAAGATCGCCATAGCTCCACGGGAATTGTGCGAGAGTGTGTCTTCGGCAGTAAGCTCTAATCGAGTCCTCGCGAGCGAATGCGTCCAATCAAGCCATCAGCGAACCTCTTCAATCGACCGACCGACCCGACGGAAACCACACGCGGGCAACGCCATGTCTTCAAATCTGCCGGACAGTCCAAGCAAGGAGAATCAACCAACACACAGCATCAAGACGCACATAGAAGCTCGTGTACAAGATCGAGAAGCACGAAGATGAGCAAGCCATCCACACCCTTTTGCGCTCCACCTTCCTCCTGCGATCGCGGCACAATGGGAACAATGCCAAACGCAAGTTCAAGACCAAGATCTCAAAGAACAGGGGCTTCTTGCTGGCATCTCGAACGTCACGTCCGAAACGTCTTCACGCCCGCAAGCTGCTCCCCACACCAAAGCGCGCCGACGCCATAGCCAAGCTTCCCACCAACGGCTCCACAATTTTAAAAACCACTGCCCCCCTCAATCAAGAGCAGCTTGGAAAAATTGACTTGTCATCTTCACACAACACCGCCATGCGCTACCACCACTGCGGCATTGCCACGGCAAACGGCACGACCTCTTCACTCCAGCGATGGTTGCAACACCAGATGGAGCAATTTCACCACCCCGCCACAGCTTACCATTGAGAATTCTCGGGCAAATACATTAGCACGACTAACGTCACTACACATCGAATATCTTCCTACCGCCCAGTGCCACCCAAGCATGCAAGACCAACACAAGAACAACTGAAAAATCAAGAAGCTCTCCTGCAAGATTGAAGCATGTCAAGTGCGATATCAAATAGACAAGATCAAAGAGCACCGTCTACGGGACCCGGTGGAGTTTGCGTTATGGTTCTCGGGGCTGCTGCTGGTAATAATGACCCAAAACAGGATTTTGGAGGCAAGATGAATGTAATCTTGTGAGATCGTGCTTGACATGCGAGACCAGCTTGCGGGCTTGAAGCGAGAGATGTAGTTGCATCCGAGGATTGACCACGTCCTCAAAGAGTGTCAAGACCATGAGCTAGTCCACTTCAGCTTCCTTAGCCAGCCGCAACACAAGCTCAACACAAGCTCCCGGCAAGACAAAGCCCTACAAGATTAATTGCCAGCTGCAACAAGACCTCATCCCAAGCTACACTGCTCATTGGCAACCAGATCTAGCAAGCCCACGCCTCTCACAACTTGGATGCTGTCCCTTGTCATGGGTTTTCACGAGACTTAAAGACACTATCTGATAGCAAATGTTTTGAAAACCGACGTCGAGTAATCTGGAGTAGCCAACATGGCGAAGTCATAAGATCATGCATACGAGCCTTTGCCAGCCAGGAAGTCGTGAAGCTCGCGTATGTGGCTCTGATCGGTCTATGGCGCTACTGTGAGAACATCTGCATGGACAGCGAAGCCGACACTTCGATTTTCTAGCCCGCAGCTGCGATGCAAGAACGGATTTTCTGGCGGCTTCGATGAGACCTCCAAAGATGTGGCCATCCAGTCCGTCTTTGCGTCGAACAATTCTGAGGCAGTATCCTGGGACTGAGCAAGAGCTGGTCGAGAACCGGATTTTTCGAGCCGGAACGGGCCTGAAGAATCAAGGGATGATCAGCATCACAACCCGAGCTTGGACGACGCTCCGCGATGTGCTGTGGGCAATGGGAATCTTCCTTCAAGAGAAGACAACTCCCCAAGCAAAGAACGAAGTTGACACTGAACAAGATATCTTTAAACAACTAGTCCGGTCGGCTGATGTCCCTTCGTTGCTCGTCGGAAGCTCTTCCGCGGACAAAGCACAAGGGAGAAGGACTCTGGTCTAACACATGGCCACCATCACCTTCCTATTAGAGTTATGCTAAGTTGCTACTTAAGCTCAATTTGTCACCAACTAGCCAAAACCACAAGCCGAGACTACTCTTGCCGTCCAGTCCAACGCTGCGACACTATGCCAAAGTCAGGAGCGTAGAAGCTATGGAACAAAGGACATGCAAGCTAAAACAAAAAAGAAAAGCAAAGGCCTAAGGGCAAGACGGAGTGCATCACTTCTAGAGCGACGAGTATGAAGACTTGAAGAAGCTGCACAAGACCGAGCTCAGGTTAGTGACGCTTGCGCAGAGCGCCCTTGACGAAAAGCTGAAACAATGGTAGCAAAGGATTGCGAAGAACTGAACCCGGCATGGACCAGACCCAACATTCAACGTGGAATTGGCACGCCATCGAAAGATGCCACATAGGAAGCCACAGGCTCATGATGGAGCTAGGTCGCTGCAACAAAATTCCACGAAATCTACAAATCTGCCCGGTGTGCGCTGGAAAATAGAAACAGTAACACATGCACTCAAGCCTTGCCCTGCCTACATATCGACTGGGCCGAAGAAAGAAACACACTCAATTCGCCAACAAAGCAACAACTTCCCACCTCGCTCCATTATATGCGCTGCGCGCATTCAGAGGCCTCGAACGAGAGATGTAGGCAGGGCAAGTGCGAAGGAGAACGAGGACGATGAAGAAGCGGACGACGCAAACTTGCATCCATCCATCTCATGCTGCAAGATGAACAGCATATAGACGTGAAGTATAAAGGAGGTATTCCACCTTATAATGCTTCTTCAGAGCCGCAAGGCACTGTCAGGAATGCCTCACTCCAGAGGCTCGCTTGTTAATCCTTCGCGTAAGTTTGACAATCCCTCTCTTTGTTGCCACGGTCACATTTATATTACTCTAATTGCAGGCTCGACGCTCCCGAGTTTCAGAAGACCAGCGGAGGCGGGAAGAAAACCCGGTGAACGAGCTCAAAAATCTCGACTTTGTCAAGAAGGACGCCAAACCGTGTCCAACGTGCGGCATGGCCATCTCCAAGTCCGCGGGCTGCAACAAAATGACTTGCTCCAGCTGTGGTCAGTACTTTTGCTTCAAATGCGGGAAGCGGATCGATGGCTATCTTCACTTCGGGTGAAATTTCTTCGGAGTTTTTTGTGGAGTCGGGCTTTCGAGTGACGAACTCTTTCTGCTGGCTTGTGCACTCTTTTCGATGATAACGACAGAGGGGAGAATGCGGAGCTTTGGCAGCTGGTTTAGCAGCAGGACAAGAAGCCATAAGGTTTGAAAATCCTTGTCCTTCCTGTGGCGTCAAGGTATCTCTCGTTGGTTATTTTTCTGATTTCAATTTCTCAGGTTGAAAACAACAATCACATATTTCATATGAGCTGCCAAAACCATTACTGTGGCCAGTGACACCAAATAGTGCGAAAATCTTCGGAACACTTCGGGCCCAACAAGTGTAAGCAGCACTCCGTTGACCCCAGATGATAGTACGAACTCGCCAAAAACAAACATGTTACAAATGATCACCAGATTTGTCAAAAATCTTCTCGGCCGGACGAAGCTTATACGGGGACTTTGACGACTAAAATCTTCACGCATGGGTCTTTGATGTTGTGTGGTGTGAGCAAAGTTCCGTACAAGGATCCATAAGAATATACTACTAATGTTTCGTACAAGCGCGAGCGTGATGTAAGTTCTCCGTACTCATGCCCCAAGCAACGAGAAAGGAAGCGTTCTACAAAAGAAGCGAACAAGGAAGATCGCCATAGCTCCACGGGAATTGGGCGAGAGTGTGTCTTCGGCAGTAAGCTCTAATCGAGTCCTCGCGAGCGAATGCGTCCAATCACAGCAATCGACCGACCGACCCGACGGAAATCACACTCGAGCAACGCCATGTCTTCAAATCTGCCAGGTCGCGTCTTCACGCCCGCAAGCTGCTCTCCACACCAAAGCGCAGCTACAAACAGCCGCTCAATCAAGCAACTTCAGAGCAGCTTGGAAAAATTAACTTGTCATCTTCACACAACATCGCCAACTGCGGCATTGCCACGGCAAACGGCACGACCTCTTCACTCCCAGCGATGGTTGCAACGCCAGATGGAGCAATTTTACCACCCCGCCACAGCTTACCATTGAGAATTCTCCTACCCAAAGCTCTTCACACGGCCATCACTTATCGCAGCTACGAGGGCAAATACATTAGCACTACTAACGTCACTACACATCGAATATCTTCCTACCGCCCATG